>NW_015168138.1:106904-121421 GCF_001447785.1 Gekko japonicus | reverse complement strand
TTGACCTCTGGTCATCATAGGTTTGCAGCTTACAGATACACACCTGAGCAGCATACTCAAGATGGCAAGATTTTGATGCACTAATTCAGAGCAAGAGGTGTCAGTTATCAGACACTGTTAAATAAACAAAATATTGCAAGAGTGCTAATGTTTTAAGCATATTTTTATTTTAAGTACAAAAAACCCTTTGTGTCCTTTATATAAAGTTTATATTTCTGCTACCAGGCATTACATTTTTTGACACACATGGCCCGGCCCAACAAGGTTTCATTAGTGTCAGATCTGGCCCTCATAACAAATGAGTTTGACACCCCTGCCCTAAGATTCACATATCTAAAGGACTGTCTCCTACCATGCGCCAACTGCGGTCCTCAGGCTGCCACCTACTGGCAGTTCCCACACTTGGCATCAGCCAGAGCCAGTGCCTCCTCCACTGCCATGCCAACTCCGCGGAACAAGCGCCCTAAAAAGGTGAAGGGGGGGGGAGGCACCGTGTATAGAAGGTTTTAGTAGGCATTGCAAGGCTGTTTATTTTGCCAGGGCTTTTAATCAAATATACACTGCCAATGTCTCTTGGGGAGGAGTATTTGGGGTTTTTAGTCCATTGCTTTTAAATTGTTAAGGTTTTTAATTATGACCTGTGAGCCATCTTGAGTCACGAGGAACGGCAGACACACATATTTAAATAAACAGACTAAAGGAGGGAAAATCAATCTGCAGCACTTCACGGTGTGAGCTGACACATTGCAGTTTTGGAGGATTTAACATTTTAACAGTAGACACGTAAGAGATAGTGTGCTTTTCCCTCCTTCTGGCTATTCAATCTCAGTCCAACTGCATTATGTTGATTTGTTACATTCCGTTAACGCGCTTGTTCACTATCTGAATAGCTTTGCTTTTCTAGGAATCCTTGCCGTTAAGATTCAAACGTCGTCATCTTTTGTAATCGGCTTGCTGACTGAACGGTCTCTATCGTACCAGCGAACCACCTTCGAGTTCCAGTAAGAAAGGCAGACGATAAAATGAAAATGAAATCAACAAGTAATGATCATCACATTTACATAAAATATCCCAAAGATCGGCTGGCCTCGGCCAGGGCCAGGGCCTTTTCCGTCCTGGCCCCAGCCGGGTGGAACTCTCTACCAAATGACATCCATGCCCTGTGGGGCTTATTAAAGTTCCGCATGTAAGGCAGAGATGTTCTGCCAGGCCTTTGGCTGAGGCCAGCGATGGTTCCTTACATCTGCCCGGCACCCTCCCCTCCATGACTGAAGGCTAGCACTGCCATCCGGTTTTAAAATGTCTTTCAATGTCTAAATGTCTTGAATATTTTTAATACTGAATTTTAATGGTTTTAATTGATTGATAATGTACTGAATTGACGGTTGTAACCTGCCCTGAGCCCCGTGCAAGCAGGGAGGGGCGGTTAAGAAATCTAATTTAATAAATAAATAAATCACTACTTTTGAGGGAAAGGAGGGGGAAACATGGAAAACAGCTAGCAGACGGGGGGGGGATTAAAAGTCTGTGTCATTACTCCTGGATCAAGTCAAACCCACCATGGTATGGTTTCTGACAGCCCTCCATGCTCAAATACTGAAAAGCTTAAAGGAAATGTAAAGTTGTGGGAGGAATCTTCTAAGATGCAAATGAAACCCCTATCGTTCTGATTAATAGTTAATGTATCCATCCATTTCTGAGTTTTTCTCCTGCAGCTGCTCAACTGGTAAAGACCCATCTTTGCAACGGTGTCCTACTCAGGCTACTAAGCTACTAAGCCAACCTAGCAGTTCGAAAGCAAGAAATTGCAAGTAGATAAATAGGGACCACTTCGGTGGGAAGGTAACAGCGTTCCGTGCGCCTTTGTGTTTAGTCATGCCGGCCACATGACCATGGAAACATCTTTGGACAGCGCTGGCTCTTCAGCTTTGAAACGGAGATGAGCACCGCAACTCTAGAGTCGGATTTGACTGGCTTTCGAGCAACCTTTACCTTTACCTACTCAGGCTACTAAGCTGTTAGAACGCCTAGTCAATCTAACTCCCCTTAGCCAACAGCACCTATGTCATCAATGCTGCCTATAAAATATTCCACTTTCAACTAAAATGTGGATTGCTTTCTCTACCCTGAAGACAAACAAGAGTTCAAGATTCCTTTCTGCACCAGACACTGCTATAGCCCTCCTGAACAGTATCCAGCTCTTTATACCACCACAAATACTAACGGCACTGGCTCTAATTTCTCAACTGGATAATTATTATTATTTTTTTGTAAGAACCAGTTTTTTCTACCTACCTGAAAAAATCCACATTTTCATCTAAAACCACAATCCTGAAATCATTCAGAAAGCAAGCTGCAGGGGTTCGTGTGCACATGTGTGCAAGCGTGTCCTCAGAATTGAGCAAAGAACATCTGTTTCAGAATGCAGAATAAAAGTTCTGTCGCAGTTGACATAAACTGGAATTGGATGTTTGGTCTTTTGAAGGCAGGTACAATTCGCATTCAGATAAATGGGTGAGGATGGAAGGACAATGTGTGTGCTTCAAGAGATCTTTGCATTTCCCCCAGCCAAACAGCAGGCTCTCCTGCCATATCATAAGCAGCCTGACCGACCCCCCCCCCCCCCCCCCCATTTCAAAAGTACTTTGAGGTAGTGGAGGTTTTGGACTTAAAATGTTATCATATTATGCCAAGAAGCGAATACACTTAAGAACAGAAGGACCACCAATTTTTTACATCCAAAAGGGTAACTTTACTTGAAGATATTGCAGGATTGTCTCTGGATCATCTTTGTATATTCACCCGGAACCATAAATTGCTTTGTGTGTCATTTCATCATTATATTCCAAGAAATGGTTATTTTTAGGAATCTCTCCCTATCCCCAGTTAAACCTATCTTGGAGCATCAAGACATCCCTTTAATGACTTTCAAATCTGCCTAACTCGCAATTCCTCGGAATCAGAGATCAGTGACCTATTTAAAAGGGTAAATAATTTCTGGCAGCAACGCTGGGACTGGGATTCTGTATTCCCAAAGCTATTTCTGTGTTCCGGGTTAAAAAGGCTATTTCTCAAATTAGGACTCTGGCGTGATTGGAAAAGGTTTTCAAAAAAAATAAAATAAACGCTGCCTGTTCCTGCTTAAACAGTAAGTACAGCATACAAAACTGACAATCTCCCCCCCAAATAGAAAGGAAAACCCAGAGGCAGAAGCAGCCTGGCATATGCTCTATTAAAACCCACGGCACGGCAGCCTGAGATTAAGTCTTCACAGAAACCTAACAACTAATTGCTTCACAACCAAGATAAACTTCAGGTCTTGGACGGAGTAAATACCTAATGCCTATGCATCCTTGGTACAGCAACCTTCTCTAATACTTTGTGCTCACCTGTATGAAAGGTTCATTGGTGGCGGAAAGTGCCACCAAGCTACAGCCCAACCTATGGCGGCCCCACAGGGTTTTCAAGGCAAGGGACAAGCAGAGGTGGTCAGCCATTGCCTGCCTCCATGTACCAACCTTGGACTTCCTCGGTGGTCTTGTGTTGTTGTTCAGTCGCACAGTCGAGTCCGACTCTCCGCGACCCCATGGACCAGATCACACCAGGCCTTCCTGTCTTCCACCGTCCTCTGAAGTTGGCTCAACTTCATGTTCGTTGCCTCGATGACACTGTCTAACCATCTCTTCCTTTGCCTGCCCCGTCTTCTCTGACCTTCCCTCTTTCCCAGCATCAGGGTCTTCTTCTCCAGTGAGGGCTCCCTTCTCATAGGCTGGCCAAAGTACTTGAGCTTCAGTTTCATTATCTGGCCTTCTAGGGAACAGTCAGGGTTGATTTCTTTTAGGATTGACTGATTTGATCTTCTTGCAGTCCAAGGGTCTTCTCCAGCACTCGGCCTTCCTTATAGTCCAACTCTCACAGCCATACATGACTACTGGGAATACCATTGCTTTGACCATGCGGACTTTTGTTGGCAGGGTGATGTCTCTACTTTTTATCATGCTGTTTAGGTTCGCCATCGCTTTCCTCCCAAGGAGCAGGCATCTTTTAATTTCATGGCTGCTGTCACAGTCTGCGGTGATCTGGGATCCCAGGAACGTGAAGTCTGTCACTACTTCGACGACTTCCCCTTCTATTTGCCAAGGAGTGATGGGGCCAGATGCCATGATCTTAGGTTTTTTTTATGTTGAGCTTCAAGCCCACTTTTGCGCTCTCCTCTTTTACTCTGAGCAAGAGGCTCTTAAGGTCCTCTTCACTTTCTGCCATTAGTGGTCTTCTACACGAACGCTAACCAGGGCTCACCCTGCTTACTTTCCAAGATCGGGCCAGCTTGGCCCATCCAGATCCAGGGGAAAAGATTCATTACACTGCAGCAAAGGAAGTCTTTAAAGCACCCTTCTTCCCCTCCCAGGAAAACGGAGAACAGAAAGAAGCTGGCCTACAGAATAATCTCATCCAACACAGAGCATTTCCAGGTTTCAAGTATATTCATACAGCAATACTCAACTACTAAACAGACTCCAGCCTATGGGACAGGGCAAGACATCTTCCCTGTCTTTAATGCCCCATATTCAGTCTGCCATGTCACTTCTCTGTGAAGACTAGCCCCTTACTGGTCCCTCGGGTAAAGCTCTGGTTATCTCCCGTTGCCACACAATCATGTTACAAATACTTAACATATCCAATAAACTCTGGGTCTTTTCTAGCAAGATTAAGGTGTATTAAAGGTACTGGGCAAAGAAATGCATTAGAAACTGAGCATCAAAGTTGTGTACTTGCTAGGCTTCTGCAGAGGGTTAATAACAGAGGAGGAGGAGGTCAATGGAAGTCCCAATTGAACCTCTCATTCACTCACACACACAGACACATATGTTAATTATTCACTTATTTCAGTCGGCTGTTGAGCAACCCCTACATTATTCAATAAACCCTGCCAGAATCTGAGGGAAATATCCATGGTAATATTTCAAAAAGCAAGCTGTTTTAAATGCTCAAACAATTTTTTTTAAAAAACAACTTGAACTATAAGAATTGTGCTTTTCCTCCCACTAGCACGCATGGCTCAGATTCCAAGCTGAATTTCACCTGCCAGAAATACTTCACATATTTAACACTTCCAAGATCACCGAAAGCCATAATTCAGTGCGCTGCTGTACAAACATCCACATGGAGTGATGAAGTTAGAGACTGGCACACGTTGCCCAAGGCCACAGACAGAAATCTGGGTCAGAGTTGAAATCTGATTGTTTTCCAAACCTTGATTCTATGCCCCCTATTACCACACCTCTAACTTTAGAGAGGAGCTGCGGTGGCTCAAGTGGTTAAGACGCTGAACTGCAGGCTGGAAGGTCGGTAGTTCAGCAGTTTGAGACCCGGGTGCTGCATGATGGAGTGAGCTCCCATCTCTAGTTCCAGCTCCTTCCAACCTAGCAGTTCAAAAGCAAGAAATTGCAAGTAGATAAATAGGGACCACTTCAGTGGGAAGGTAACAGCGTTCCGTGCGCCTTGGTGTTGAGTCATGCCGGCCACATGACCACAGAAACGTCTTTGGACAGCGCTGGCTCTTCGGCTTTGAAACGGAGATGAGCACTGCAACCCTAGAGTTGGACTCGACTGGCTTTCGAGCAAGGGAACCTTTACCTTTTTACTAACTTTAGAGAGGCCCGACTTAGACAGCCCAAGCTAGCCCGATCTGGTCAGTTCTCAGAAGCTAGGCAGAGGCAGCCCTGGTTAGTACTAGGATGGGAGACCACCAAGGAAGTCCAGGGTTGCTACACAGAGGCAGGCAGTGGCAAACCACCTCTGCTTGTCTCTCGCCTTGAAAACCCCGTGGGGTCGCCATAAGTCAGCTGCTACCTGACAGCACTTTACAGACATACAACTCTAGAGAACGCTCGAGAATCAAAGCCGCTTTCTCTAGAGATCTGTAACATGTACCTCAAAAGACTCAAGAAGCAAGCAGGTTCCAGGAAATGCATGTGGGGTGCCGTGCTGGGGATTTTCAACTCATTTTTGACGGTGTAATGAAGAGAAGCAATATGATGTGAAAAGACAATGCAAGAACATGTCCTATCTGGAGGAATTTAAGCAGTTTTAAATGCAGAGATTGCAGGGCAATATAACAACAGAAGAAGAAGAAGACGGAGGAGGAGGAGGAGGAGATTGGAGTTATACCCCACCCTTCACTACCCAAAGGTGTCTCAGAGTGGCTTACAAACTCCTTCCCCCCCCCTGTGAGGTAGGTGAGGCTGAGAGAGCTCTGACCAAAACTGTTCTTTTCCCAAGAACAGCTCTTATCAGAACTACGACTTTAAAGCTAAGGAATTTCTGAGACGTCAGCTAGGGCCGGAGGAAGAACTTAAAGATGAGGAAACCAAATCAACTGACTCTGCTACTTCTGGAACGGACGAGGACTCTGTGGGGGAAGCGGGTGCGGAAGCAACGAAAACTGTATATGACTTTAGAGATAGAAAACCAAAGGGCAGAAGGACTCTGTAAATCGCTCTTTGAAGTAAAGATGATGCTCAAGAAGTACTCTCATAAAAACTAACATACTAATATAGAAGCTGTTTAAAACAAGAACTTCACAAGTATATTGTGTTACTAACACCTGTATTACTTACATTTAGTTTAACATGGAAATGATCTCCTTCTCTTGGGTTTTTAGTTAGTGTGGGTATCTTTCCTTTATCTCTAGTTGTAGTCCCTCGCTATATTGTTCGTTGTAGTTTAATAGTCTTATGAAAAATAATAAAAAATACCCCCTCGGGGGTTTAAAAAAAAAGAAGAACTACGGCTTACCCAAGGTCATCCAGCCAGGTGCAAGAGGAGGAGTGGGGAATCAAACCCGGTTCTCCCAGATTAGAGTCCGCGCGCTTAACCCACTACGCCAAACTGGCTAAACACCCACCCAACCCCTATGAGCTCCGTACTCCAGCTATTTGAAAGCCACTCAAACAAATGCAGCTTCCACTGATCTATGCTAACTGGCAAGTATTTGGATGGGGGACCACCAAGGAATTCCAGGGCCGTGACATAAGACAGACGATGGCAAACCGCCTCTGAACCCTACGGGGTCGCCAAAAATCAGCTGTGACTTGATGGCGGCGACAACAAATATTGATTGCAGTCACCAAAGCATACGCACGGAGATTCAAATGTTTATGCTGACACTGCAACCTCCGGCACAGCTAGAAGCGCTACCACTTAGGAACACTCCGCCGTCTGCAGGGATGCACATAAAATGAGGCTACTGACCCGTTCCCCATTTGCGGTGTGGAGCACTCTCACACATAGTGCATCAAGTTACAGCCATGCACAGAGCACCCACGGGGCAAGATGGACTTGTGATGGGGAGGCTGGGACAAGCCAGGCTTGGGCAGGGGAGAAAAGGAAAAGGCAAGGAAGAGCTTCTGTCGGGCAGTGAGGGCTCTGAACCCTAAAAAGAAACCTTCACTACCACTGCCTGACCTTGCCTCATCATCCTGCTCCTCCTCTCCACATGCATGCTAAGAGGCAGGAAGTCTTGCTCTCTACGCATGCGTACTAACAGCCAGTCCTTCGGATGAGCAGCAAAAAAAATGGCCGCTCCGTCAGCCATCGCAACCCAGCAGGCGAACCTCCACCACAGCTGGTCCGAGGGTCCTCCTAACCCATCAATTGAGACCACTGAGAGCTGGGGGGGGGGGAGAAATGGGCAGTCGTCTCAACTGCCAGCTGAAAAACTGAACAGTTGTTCCAAAAAGATATAATGCACAGCTGGAAAACGGACTTCTGGAAATGCGGGAGATGGCTTGTGCTTTCGGCCAGGGAGAGGTGCAAAGTCAAAGTGTCTAAGACAAGTAACCCGAGGTGAAGAGAAAGTCGATGAGCAATTGCCAAGTTATCTCAAGTCTGTGGGTGGCTTCCAGTGGCTCAGCAGTTCAATCTGGTATAATAGGGCTGGTGAATTCTGTATCAGAACAATTGACAATTAAAACACACACACACACACACACAAAATATTGCTTCTTTATTGAGCCTGGATTTCCCCCCACTACATTTTATCTAAAATGCCGGACATTTTTTAAAAAATAGTATCCCGAATCTTAGACAAAACCAATAGCGCAGCACGTAAGGTAGTCCAGTCAACAGCACACACCATTGTGAAAGAGGGCTTTTTAAAATTCAAAGTGAAGCTGTATCAGCCTATGTGTTGCTCTTTTGTTCTTCAAATATGACAGCATTCACTTCAACAGCCCAGTGAATAGCTTCAAATTTGAATCAATACTCATTGTTGACACGGACCAACACTGACCGTCACCAAGGCTAACTGACAACACATAAAAGCATTAAGAAGAACCCCGCTGGGATCAGACCAGTCGTCCATCTAGTCCAGCATCCTCTCTGACAGAGTGGCCAACCAGTTCCTCTGGAGGTCTGACACCAGGACGTCAAGGCCAAGATCTACCCACTGCAAGATCTACCCACTGATGTAGCCTCCTGGCACTGGGATTCAGAGGTCTACTGCCTCTGAATGTATAAGTTCCCTTTAGTCACCATGGCCCGTAGCCACTGATAGACCTATCCCCCAACATCAACTTTGTACCAAAAAACGTGCCATCAGAACACAAGAAATTATACAAGAAATGCAGAAGTCCTATAGAGCAGAAGAAATCACACATAAGTGTCAAGCGGACTGCATTCAGAATTGTCACAGTCGCAAAGACCTTTTACTATTATCCCTTTTAATTAGCAACCAGGATTGTTCAACGTCTACTCGTCTTGCCAGTTTTGACCTCCACATCAACATTTATGCTTGTTCTTCTGGCTTGCAGCCGAAACTGCAGGATTAGGGCATTCACGCATAACCAAGCAGTATCGACACAAGTCCAAGCTTCATCCTGTATCACCTAGAAACGTTAATATTTAAATATGTGCTCAGTTCGTACACAGCGAGATGGGACCATTTCCTGCCCGTGGAATGCTAACGTAAGCGGCAGGCTGTCATTCTTCTCACTGAGATGACTGTTAAGAGGCCATTTAAGGCTTTAAACTACATCCTGGAATGAAACCTGCAAAAGCTACGGAGGAATCCTCTCGGGAGTAGACAGAGATGCGCCACTGTCTGAGTTCTGTTAACTGACACTATAAATCAGACATGCAACACAAAAGCAGCTCAGGATTAAGATGCTAGCTCTAAAGGTTTTGCTACAGCTACATGCAAGGAAACACTGCCATTTCCCCATATTCTCAACTGCTAAGACAGAGTTAATCTAAAACAGCTCTCTCTATGAGGCCACAACTCAGTACTGAGGAGTAGCCACATGTTTGCCTGCCTACAAAAGACAAAAAATACACAGTTAATGCAGTATTGTGATTCAGATTCTACAACATAACATTTCAAGCATGTAAACATTACATGCCGAAAAAAGGAAACTAGAAATCCTATTGTTAGTTTTTACCCACAGGACCAGTGCACTAATAATGAGTCATCATTGCTTTGGTTTAAGAACGGAAGCTGCAGAAAAAAGCACTGTCAGTATGGGGGGAAATATATTAGTGTCCTCACCTACCTTTTTTATTTCTTGCCTAGCTGCTTAATTAATGGATCTTGGCTAAGGAAGGGGAAAAAAGAGCTGTATAATATCACTAGCACACTCGATTGCCCAAAAGGCTAACAGAACATATGTCCAATTCAGCTTGGGAGGAAATCACAAACTGTAACTCATTTTAATATTGCTTCTGTTCGTATGTAAACAGGGAACTAATTAATACACAGAAAACTGGCTGCAACAACTCAGCGATCAAAAGTCATACAAGTGCCGCAGAAATTTTTTTTTCTGAGCCAAAACAGATCTGCACTGTACTTCTGTACATAGTTATCAATCCTAAAAAGACTATTCCAATCACGCTGCCATCTCGGCACTTGCAAATTAATTCCCATCCATCTACTCTTCTGAATGAGTTTTCCTGTACGTTTTACGATGCTTAGCGATGCAAGATGATAAAAGCCAAACTGTTTACTTTCTTGGCAACTCTTTTTAATCCATCTTCTCTCCCTTCCACAACCCCAACCATCTGGGAGCGGTTTTCAGATCTGCTCTGGTTCAGTTTGAAATCAAAGCGCTCCGACTCCATCAGAATTCTGCAAAGGAAATGCTTGGGACGGCAGACTATTTGGAACGCTTCGGTTTCCCTTAGTGAGTCTGTATAAATTCAGTTGATGGGCAATTCTGTAAATTTCAATTTCCAAAGAATATAAAAACAAGGTGGCTTGACTGGAGAAGTTAGAAGGGGGGGAGGGAATTGATGGTTGCAAAGCCTTACCAAGTCAGGAAAAAAACAACACAAAATGCAGGCTTTAAACTGACAAGCTCAGACTCAGTTGCACAGAAAAGAAACCAATCACTGAAGGAGACTCCCAAGGAACACACACTTTTCTCAAGTGGTGAGTTTTACATAAAGTATTATTGTCTCTCACCAACAGTTGACAGGTACAAACTATTTGCATGGCCAACTGGTTAATGTGCTTATCAATGGTCAATGCTCAAGACTTTCTAAAGCACAGATTGCAACACCAGTGGGAAGGAAAGGGATATTTTTAAAAGCCCTTGACTACAGTAGACCCCCAACACAGCTGCCTCAGTCCAGAGACCAGACAAAGCAGTGAGGCAGACAGAGAAAAACCAGCATGGGACTTGGGTAGAGCCAATGAAGGTGCTAGGTTTGAAGGGTGCGTAAGCGTAAGAGGTTCACTGTTCTTGTGTCAGACCAGGCAAGAAGCTGCCACTTCTTACTAGCTATTGGGAAACCCAGTCAAGACAATCTCTCAGTTATACTGTCACCAGATAGGTGTCCAAATTTTTTATTGCACGCTTAATATAAGTCACGGCTGGCCTGTATACCTCTTAAGCCGCCTCTCTCTAGCTCCTATTTTAACACAGCAACATAACAGGCTGAAGATTAAATTATTAACAAAAGCCTCAATGCAATATAAGTATATACTTGTCAGTATTTATCAGTGAAATGCACGCCAAATTATTCTGAATCATGGACGCTGCATTTCCCCTCCCCATACGATTTTGCAAACATTACTGCTGGCCATCAGTAATGGGTTGAATGAGGGTGAACAAGCTGAAACTTAATCCTGACAAGACAGATGTTCTCTGAGCTAGCAGAAAGGCAGACTGGGGACTTCAGATCTGCCCAGTCTTAGATGGGGTTATAATCCCCTGGAAAAGCCAAGTCCGCAGCTTGGGAGTGGTGCTTTGACACAGTGGTCACCTTAGAAGACAGAATGTGTTTGCTGAGCTCCAGTTGGTACATCAACTGCGTCTGTTCCCAGGTCAGTCACATCAAGCCACAAGTTATCCATGCCAATACGTCCAGACTGGAGTACTGCAGCACGGTCTACTTGGGGCCACCCTTGAAGAATGTTTGGAAGCTGCTGCAGCTAGTGCAGAATGCTGCGGTCAGGCAGGCCAGCTATGAGGAGCACATGTCCCCAATACTACAGCAATTACACAAGATACCCATCTGCTTCTGAGCCCCACTGAAGGTGTTGGTTTTGTCCCTTCTTCCATATGTTCTTGCCTGAGGATTAACATCACTGGGAGAGGCCCTCCTGATTTTACAGCAAAGAGGCGTGTTTGGTGGATACACAATAAAGGCACTTTTCAGTGTCGGCCCCAAAATCCTGGAACAGCCTGGCTCCCTCGACAGTTGGCAACAGTTTTATAATTGGCGGTCGTAACCAATGCTCAGTCTAAGCTGTGGAGTCTTGTGAGCAAAAATTCTACTTTGTGAGCTACTGGCATTAGAGTTGTGAGCTACTGCATAAATTAGTTTGCTCTGGAGTCATTCTTTCTGAGCTAAGACAAATATGTGTGGGCCGGAGGCTAAAAAACTACGAGCTGGCTCACACTAACTCAAGCTTAGAGGGTACACTGGTCCTAACTGAAGATCTTAAAGTGTGACTTTTACGGGTTTTATAATTGTTCTTCTCACTGCATTTTTTATAAGGTTTTATTTACATTGTAAGCCGCAGAGTTCCACAAGGGAGAAAGGCTGCTGGTGTCTTAAACAAACATTGGAGCGCTATAAGCACATAGATACAATGTTTCTCAACATTTCCCCTTTTTGATCCTTAACTCTTTTCATTCTTCCTATCTTTCTCAGTTACAAACTATCTCCCTCACACCCAAGGTGGCTAAAAAATGTTTTTAATAAGTAAAGTAAATTTTGTTAGCGATCAGGTTCTGGTTCACAGATTTGACTTTTACATTTTCAGGAACAGACATTATGGAAATGTGAATGACGTGCCGCTAATGTTTTCCTTTATTTTGTAAATAAATATGGTGCCAGCATTCATAAACACCAATATAAATTCTCTAAGAAGCTGGTTCCTGTGAGACTAAAAAAAGAAGCTGAAAGCAGTCTCCAGCTTGTCTAGTGCAATAGCAACCACTTCTTCCGTTTTCTGTCTTCGAAAAGACCTGTGAGCTCTGGCCAGAAATAGGAAGATCCAGATAATTGCTGGCTTTTGTGTTTTTAAAGCAAGAGTGAAAAAGAAACAATGGCTGCAGTATGCTTTGTCAATGTTTTTTTCCCTCCCCCCCAGCTGGGCTCAGAACTAATCCAGTTTGTCTGCAGAGAGCGTTCTGAATCACAACCTTAAGGCCATAACAGACCACGAATGAGGCTTCTAGGAGGCCCGGCAACATCCCTCTCTTTTCCCCCTTCATCCTTCAAGATCCCGTGTAACACTAAACCTCAGAAACAGTTCCATGAAACTGAAAAGCTAATCACTGCTTTGTCCTTTTAGCTCGTTTTAATATAGATATCACAACAGTTTTTTTTCCAGTAGACCAGAACATACAAACAGTATCAAGTACTATTCAGGTACTACAGATACTAAGCTTATTCTCCGTATAAAAGCTACCCAAGACATTTATTACAGTAATTTCCATACCTATAAAATATGCAGCTCCCCTACGCAGCTTATTGCTCCTATATGCAAAGGACTCTAATGGAATAACCTGGTAATACATAAACATAAGCTGCAACACACTAGCAGCTAAAGCAGCAGAACTGTTCTGTGATAAAGTAAGTGTCAGTAAATTGGCATATACCAAACTCTGCATTTTGTAACAAATTTCGCAGGAAGAACACCATAAATTTATGAAGTCACACAAATATTAAGCTTTACTAAAAACACACACACACACACACACACACACCTATTTCACCATCACACAAAAGCCAGCAAAAGTTATTTCTCGTTCATGACACCAGATACAACTGGCATGCCTTAGCCAGTGAGAATTTCATTCCAGCCGCAGAGGTGAACACAGCTGGATGCATGCACTACCACGCCCTTTGTGTTTTAGTTCAGCTTCTTTGACAATAATGGATTGTTTTGCCCACAAAGGGATGTACAGACTTGCCAGATATTTTTATCTGTATTTGTAAACGTACATATTGCAACATTATTCCAGGGCAATCATATGAAAAATGATTCCAGTCTAAGACCCTGGATTTCAACAGGTTTAACTGGAGCAACTGTGCATATAATTGCTATAGACTTAACACCAAAGAGTTCTTTTAAGTGTGTTAAGGGCTGCCCAAAGGGAGTTTTTCCTGTTTGAGAAGATCCTTCTGTGCCCTACTACAAACTTTTTTTTTAATCCCCTCACTTCCCAAAGCTATCTGCTACATGGTGCTGCAGCTGCTGTCCGAGAAGCACAATCCAAGTCCTCATAAGAAGTGTTTCCCAACCTGAGATCAACCAAAAGAGGGTCCTGAAAGCCTCTGAAAAAGGCTTACGGGCCAGCCCTCCATTACAGCTGCCCCTGCCCTTTCCTTTGTTCTCTTTTGCATTTCAGAAACTAAGATCTGAGCCTGGAAACAGTACCTTCCATGTCATAAGAACATAAGAGAAGTCAATGTTGGATCAGGCCAATGGCCCAATCGAGTCCAACACTCTGTGTCACACGGTGGCCAAAAATACCAGGTGCCGTCAGGAGGTCCACCAGTGGGGCCAGGACACTAGACATCCTCCCACTGTTGCCCCCCCCCAGCACCAAGAATACAGAGCATCACTTGCCCCAGACTGAGAGTTCCTATCTGTACCTTGTGGCTAATAGCCACTGATGGACCTCTGCTCCAGATGTTTATCTAATTCCCTCTTGAAGCCATCCATGCTTGTAGCCGCCGCCACCTCCTGCGGCAGTGAATTCCATGTGTTAATCGCTCTTTGGGTGAAGGACTTTCTTTTATCTGTCCTATCCCGACTGCTCAGCAATTTCATTGAGTGCCCACAAGTTCTTGTATTGTGAGAAAGGGAGAAAAGTCATATATCAGTTGATAATTTTTTCTTCACTGCATATAAATGTTGGTCAAGAGCCAGTTTGGTGTAGTAGTTAGGAGTGCAGACTCTAATCTTGTAGAACTGGGTTTGATCCCCCACTCCTTCACATGCAGCTGCTGGTGGGACCTTGGGCCAGTCGTAAGTTTTTTCAGAGCTGTTCTCTCAAGGGC
>NW_015168138.1:95724-106522 GCF_001447785.1 Gekko japonicus | reverse complement strand
ACCAGATGGGTGGTTAGGTCATAGTTTGTCTATGGTGCCAAAAAAAAAAAAAGGACCTGTGAGCCCTGGGTGGGTAACTATAACAAGTAAATTCGGACCTGTGGTCATCATACAGAGAAGGTTGGGAACTGCTGCTCTCAAACTACCGTAGCTGCACAACTGACTCTCACCCAATATCTCAAGGGCAGTTCTCAAGAGAGCTCTCTCCTGCCCCACTGACCTCTGCTGTGAGGAGGGTAAGGGTAAGGGATTGTAAGCCGCTCTGAGACTCCTTCAGGTAGTGAAGGGTGGTGTATAAATCCAATCTCTTCGCTTCTTCTTCTCTTCTAAAATGTTTCCTGATGGTTACTAGAGTGAGTTTCTTAGAATCTATGGGGGGATTGGATGGAGGAATGGAGAGAGAGAGGGTGGCCAAAAGCTGGAATGTAACCTCCACAGGCAATGAGTGTGCATGTCAGAATGCCACTTGCTTGGGGTTCATAGTGGGGGCAGCTGTGCGCCCTTTGTGCGATGTCTGCCGGTTCCTCCAAAACATCTGCTTAACCACTGCGGAAAATGGAATTGTAAACCAGATGGGTGCTGAGGTCATAGTTTGTCTATGGTGCCCAAAAAAAAAAAGGACCTGTGAGCCCTGGGTGGGTAACTATGACAAGTAAATTCGGACCTGTGGTCATCACACTGAGAAGGTTGGGAACTGCTGCTCTCAAACAAGCTGCACAACTGACTCTCACCCAATATCATCCAAACTCCAAGAAACTTTAGTGTCCTTGTATCAACTATGAATCAGATGGGTCTGCGGGATATGAGTCAGTGGCTGCTTGCAGGACCCTTAACACAAGCCAATCTGAATACTCCCCATCGCATTAGTAAAGGTTGTTGAACACACACAACAGCCAACAATTCTGCTTCATACTCTAAGAGATTATCTACCCCAAAATAGAATAGCCAACAATTCTAACTATATTTGGTTACAATCTGGGGCTTAAAAACAACGTTTGAATTTCTCAGACCTGCTCTCCTGTCATATTATGACCACATGAAGCAACGTCAGCTATTTCAAATATTTCCCCATTTGTTTTACATCATGAAAATAATTTTTTCCCCCTATTATCCACTCGCAAGTGCTTTCTTATTCCAAAACTGAACGTGTCAGACTACTGTGACAATTCTTGGGAAACAAAGCCACACAACGGATCAATAGTTCCCATAACCTAGGCAGGTCTTTAAAGTTCAGAAAAACAAGAGTAGCACATGAACACATGAATCTGCTTATCCTGAATCAGACCACTGCAGTCTGTCAAGGTCAGCATCATCTACTCAGACTGGAAGTGGCTCTCCAGGGTCCCAGGCAGAGTTCTTTCACATCACCCTACTGCTTGATCTTTTTTTTTTCCTTTTCTTTTACCGGAGATGCCGGGGATCGAACTTGGGACCTTCTGCATATAAAGCAGAGGCTCTACCACTGAGCCACAGCCCCTCCCCTCTGTTACATTTTACTATCCCCAGAAGGCAAAGTTTACAAGGGGCATATGATTAGTAAGGAGACCCTTCAGTATAAACCACTTTAGGATGCTAGTAAACTGTTAATTATAAAAGCTATACTTTGAAAATTGAAAGCGGTAAGGAGGAAAAAAAAGCATTCAATATACACCTTCCTCATCATATAATTCATTCAGTTTATAGAGGAATCTGTCTTCGTGCGATTAGGGAGGACTATTATTCCCACTGTACGGGCGGAATACTCAAATTGAACAATTTGCTGAAGAAGCCAGAGTCCAGCTTGTGTGATTATAAATTGGTTTTCGGTTCTAGCAGACAATAAAGTCATGTATCTATAACCGTCATCACAAGGTGCTACTGGACTCGAATCTGGCATCACAACAAGAAAGTAAGAAGCAAACCTATTACAAACAAGCGTTCCTGACATGATGAACAGCCCCAGTAGTTGGCATTCGGTACTTTTTTAAAAATGACACACAAAATTGTCTGGGTGGATCTATAGCAGTGCCATCGATTTTCTGCAAAGCTAACTGCATGTTCAATCAATGCAGCATTCATCACACAAATTAAGCAAGAAGTGCCGGTACACTGGTCAAAACCTCATCTTCGAAATACCCCATTGGGTGCCTTTTCACAGCAGCCTCTTAAAGCACCCTTTTTTAATACAGAAAAGATATTTTACTTTGAAGATAGAAACGAGGCAGTTGCTACGGGATCCAGATTTACTTAGGTGGAATTAAATTCTTTGCTTAGCTGGCACAATATGCATTAAATACCACATGCATACATCTAAATTACTCAAAGCTTCTCTCAATATCAGGTTTTGATGTATGATTATATTTCTGTTGCTAGTAAGACCTACTGTCCAATTGTTGTTGTTGTTGTTCAGTCGCACAGTCGAGTCCGACTCTCCGCGACCCCATGGATCAGATCACGCCAGGCCTCCCTGTCCTCCGCCGTCCTCTGAAGTTGGCTCAATTTCATGTTCGTTGCATCGATGACACTGTCTAACCATCTCATCCTTTGCCGTCCCCGTCTTCGTTGACCTTCAATCTTTCCCAGCATCAGGGTCTTCTCCAATGAGGGCTCCCTTCTCATTGGGTGGCCAAAGTATTTGAGCTTCAGTTTCATTATCTGGCCTTCCAGGGAACAGTCATGGTTGATTACTTTTACTGTCCAATAGGATATTTGAAATACTTGATCCCATGTCTTATTACTGTTGTCTTCTTTCATAGCTGGTCCATAAATCCGTCAACTTCTATTAAACTAGATCTTAAGTATGTGCCCTCCCCCTCTTCTCATCACAGGCTCCAATCGATACAGACAACAGCAAGCGCCTTATGGCAATCTCAGTGCATTTTGCTGCCATCATCCTTCCATTCCAAATTACAGTATTAATTGTCCCTGTCCCATTCTAAATCCAAATTTCTTCTCAAACATCACCTTAGGGTTCTCAAACTGGAGGGGCAGGGCCCAGGATATGTGACAGCATGGATGCAAGCTTGCTTTCATGGACTGATCCCACTCCTAGCATGGGTGTGTAAGATCTCCAGATGCAGACACAGAGAGATGTCAGGTCAGAAGCATCCAGAAAAGCAACAGCTGTAGAATGCACACTCACAGCATTCTTGAAGTCTGAGAAAAACACTTTTAGTTGTTGTCGATATTCTGGGCTGTAGGGCCATAGGTCTTGGCATTGTAGTACCCGACGTTTCGCCAGCAGCTGCGACTGGCATCCTCAGAGGTACAACACAGAAAGAGGGAGCACTCAGGTACTACAATGCCAAAACCATGGCCATACAGCCCAGAAAATTTACAACTAATGAACTCCGGCCATGAAAGCCTTCGACAACACTTTAATTTTATTTCCAACTTCCTTCATGACTACCCATTCAGTTGTTAAAGACAGATCTTCACATTTGATCCTTCAGAGCCAGTTGGGTGTAGTAGTTAAGGGCGCGGACTCTAACAATCTGGGAGAACCGGGTTTGATTCCCCACTCCTCCACTTGCACCTGGCTGGATGACCTTGAGCAAGCCGTAGTTCGGACAAGAGCTGTCCTTGAAAAAGAGCAGTTTCTGTCAGAGCTCTCTCAGCCCCACCTACCTCACAGGGTGTCTGTTGTGGGGAGAGGAAGTGAAAGGAGTTTGTAAGCCGCTCTGAGACTCCCTTGGGTAGTGAAGGGTGGGGTATAAATCCAATCTCTTCTTCTTCTCTCCTCTCCTATCATATATTTATATATCTATCCTATTACATCTGAACTTTATTTGCTGATACAGGAAGTATGTAGGAAAAAATTGAGATCTAAGCCAACTATTCTTTGCATTCATAACAAAAATGAAAAGGGGGGGGGAATAATCTTTCATTTGCAAAGTGGCCCCTTAATCCCAATATCCGCAAAACGTAAAAATATCTGCACACTGGTATATCTTATTGCGCATCCAGATGGCTTATCACCACGGCAAAATAAATTACAAAATTAGTCACAAGGCAATACAGTACTTGATGCTTTGCTTTAATGCGGGCAGATCCATGGAATTTTGAGATCAACGCAGAATATCGAATCACCGGTTAGAAACGTGCATGTAAACAAAAAAAAGGTGAAAGTTGTATTCAGCAATTCTGCCATGAGGACAAGTATGAGGACCTCTCTTTGAACCTGGCCTCTTAATTTCTTTAAAGTAAGATGCTGGGCTTGCTTTTCCAAGGCTGACTGACAAGACACCGGATTTCAATATATTAATGCTGCCATGTTTAAACAAGCTACAGAATTCCATTAACTGCAGCCTCTCCAATGAAGTGTGCATAATTACAAAGACAGACTGAACAGCCCCACTGAAAGCAAAGGCACAAATATCTACACTCACCATGCTGTGTAAAAATATGAAGTGTACAATGCTGGCGACAGATAATTTTAACTTTGTAGATACCTTTCAAAAACGGAATGTGCCAAGCTTCAAAAAGCAAGGGAGAACTTGGTTTTTCCAAGTCTACATAAACCAGAAATGCAATGGTGACTGTCTTGGCGAGACAACTCCCCCCCCCCCAAAGAAAAATGTTTTATGCTGTTATACCACCTCTATTCATGCATCCCTGATTGTGGCTAGTTGGGCCATAATATGAACACATATTCAGATGCACATCCCATCAAACACAATAAAGTGAGGATGTCAGGATCTGCACTTAGATGTTCACTCTTCCGTACATCTCATTTATGCCGGCTAGAGACATGAGCACAGATATACGTAGATTCCCTTAACTAGATGAAAACACCAATTAACAAGAGGAATTGCATATTAAAAGCATTCTGAACCCGCTTTGGTGTAGATGAGGTTATTTTAGAGGCTCTTTTCCTAAAGCAAAACTCAACTTGTGAATTAAAGCTTGATTACAATCTCACCCAAATTAAGCCTGTCTGCATATAAGTGCATCTGTTCATACTTATCGCTCGAGTCCTATGCTACCCTTCTCCTTATTCTGATCATACACTCCTTGTGGTAGGATCTCTCGTTTGTTTTCATGTAACTTTGGAAAGTGCCCCACAGTAAAAAAAATTATAATAAAATGTACCATTACATCATTCTAGAGCAACAGCTTTACTATTAGTATACAGGTTTTGTAATAACCAAGATTCCTATTTGATTTTGTTTAACTTCTCAGGGTACAGGATAGTTATGCATCCATAAAAACAGACACTTGAAGTGTCAGTTTCATTCCCTGATATAGAACTAATACTTTCTGCGATACATGCCTTCCAAAGTCTTGTGCACGTGTGTGACTAAAATCCATACTTCATACCGCAGCAGATCTTCTCACACAGACAAGATTAAGCTTAATTAATGCTATAAAATAAGTTTCACTGAATTTAACGGAATGCTTCCTATGTACATCAACTTATCAACAATGCAGATCCTAGTAATATTTAGGACACACAAAAAAACATGGTTAGTCTGGTGATATTACAGCCAGTGTTCCCTCTAAGATGAGGTAGTGTGGGCTAACTCACAGTTTTTTAGCCTCCAGCTCACACATTTTTGTCTTAGCTCAGGAAGGATGGCTCTAGAGCAAACTAATTTATGCAGTAGCCAAATTGCTCGCTCACAGCTTTAATGCCAGTATCTCACAAAGTAGAATTGTTGCTCACAAGACTCTACAGCTTAGAGGGAGTATTGATTACGGCCATCTCTACATTCCTTCAGCGACGAACTTACAGTTAACCTTAAACAGTTGCTATTCGTTGAGCCTAAATCCCCCCACGCGTGTAATATGAGGATAATACTGACCTATTTTACAGCGCTGCCCTAATGCTTACTAGTGTGACAATATGAAGCTCTTTAGCACACTATATTGATGCTAACCAATCATAATCTCGAATCCGCTACAACATGCATCTGCTAAGATCCTGATTGGCCCTACAATTACTATAAGGTCTTCTGAATATAAATACCACAATACAAATACAATATAATAACTATATGACATATTTTAATTCATATGTACTCTGCCTCTATCCCCAGTGGGGACCCAAAGCGGCTCACATTGTTCTCCTCCCTTCTATTATATCTTCACAATAACCTAGTGAGGTAGGTCAGGCTGAGAGTGTGTGACTGGCCCAAGATCACCCAGCAAGCTTCCATGGCACGAGTGGGGATTCGAACCCAGGTCTCCTGGAGACCAGTCCGCCACTCTTAACCACTATACCACACAGCACAATGCACGGTTTCCATTTATTTTGAAACTTTTTCTTCCTTTCTGAGCAGACACTGAGATTTGGAATGTTTCTTCAGTTTTGAATATTTGTTTAATTGATTTTAAAAGGCAAAGATGAGGAGAAGGCACAAATGAAGCCCATGCAGCAGCGGCAACATGACAGCAAAGAACGAGGAGGCATCCAACACACTACCACAACCAATATCTTCATCACAAGGAGAGAGTACTCCATCTTTCTGTGTTTATACCTCTGAGGATGCCAGTCACAGCTACTGGCGAAACATCAGGTCCTACAATGCCAAGACCACGGCCATACGACCTGGAAAATCCGCAACAGCTAACTTTAAAGTTTGCTTGCAGTTTTACGAAAGAAAGCAAATCCCACAAGAAAATAAGAGCAATCGTTACCAGGTGCTGAACGCTTCTCTTCAGCATGTACACAGGTAACCGAAAACACCAGATTTCTGACAGGAATTCATTTGTTGCTAAACAGCACACACAGGAGTGCCACAAAGGGATAGGCTGATTTTTGCACTGCTTTTGGCAAGAATTGCTGGGAGGCAAGATAGTGTTTTGGACTAGGAGACAGACTCCTTCCCACAGGAACTATCTATCAAAGCCTTTGCCAGGCATCTTTTAATGGGATCACTAGACATCCCCCTGGGGGCACAGAAGTTCCATTCAGAAACAGGAGGGGGCCAGGAAGTCAAACATTGTCTGGATTCCAGTGGCCTCTAGTCTTCACACACAGCAACTATGCTCTGCAACACATAGCATGCAGAATCCACCTCGCAAAATAAAAATTAAACAATGTGCTAACATCGAAAGCACTTCACATATACTGTCTCAATGATCTGCCTAAGACCATTATTAACAAAGGCATGTCGAAGAATTCATTTTAACGAGGGATGTCCAGGCTCACAGAGGTCACACTCTTAGCTACGACAGCAGCTCCTGAAACAGGTACAAATGACAACGTTCCACGTAGGGAGCAATCCCCATGTGGTGAAGCAGACATGCTTGTGCTCAAACAGTTGACTGCGTCCATGTAGCTCCCTTGACCAGAGATAGCTTTGTAGGAAACATCACCACGGGGGAAACAGTTTGACAGCCAAAATGTGCAGACCATACTTGAGAACCAGAAAAAGAAAAATCCAAGTTGTACAGTACGGGGAGATGACAAGAACATAAAACTGGAAAGATGGCCAAGAGAAAAGTGGATTAAACCTGAGAAGACACAAGAGAAAGAGCTTCTTGTTTTCATTGCCCCCCAATTAACCTCGCAGAATTCCTGTGCTACCAGATCACTTTTAATAATTAAACCTTCTTACACACACTGCACTTTTAGGACACACATGTTAAGAACCTACTGCAAGAGAGAGGAGACACACACATCTTAGAAGACCTGCATGTCTGCACCTAGAAAAGCTGTGGTTGGCAGGGGCTCCCACACATACACACTTCAAAACTCACATTTGTCTTCTGCAACACGTGAAGCAGCCCTCTGTGGAGAAACCCACAGCTGCGGTCCCTTGCAATTCATAAAGCCACATTAAGAATCGCCTCAAAGCATCCAACCCACAATCCCCAAAGAGCTCATCCCAACTGTAACCCAACCTTCCCTCCAGGCCCCAAAAAGTCTGGCTGGCCAGACCAAATTTCCACACTTCAGAGCCTGCACACAGTGGCTGGATATGAATTTATTCATTAAGGACACAGTGAAACACCAGGCTTCAATTACATTCCACATTACTACAATATACTGGAATACAGGCTGTGCTTTAAAGAAGGGAGGGAAGAAATCAGAAAGCCTTTCAGTTTTACTTGAGGTTTAGAAAAGCCACTACATTCTTCATAAATTTTACTGACCCCCCAGAAAAAACCAAACAAATCTAGATTTAATCTGAAAGGGGGGGGGGAGCATAGATTCCTGCCTCCTTTTTAACACCCAGTTGTCAGAAAAGAATAAAAAGGGCACGAATAGGGCAAAAACACAAACCACTTATGTGAGCTTCTTTACATGACTCGAACAGAAAGACATGACAGGGAGGAGAATACCAGAAAAGGCTCAACAGCCTCAACATATACATCCTATTCCTTTCCTGCAAGAGGAAATTTCTGGAGGTTGAGAAGGGGGGGGGAAGCAACATACAACCCATCACAATAGAGGAAAGGGATTTTTGGCACCCTTCTTCACACCAACATACCCCTAAAATGCAATGAATGTAGCTGCCATCCTGCTCCTGCACCCTCCCCCCCAAAATCTCTGGTAGAACAAAGGGAAAGATTCCTCCCCTGTAAAACTAAGAACTTATATCAGTTTTGCTTACAGCAGCTAAAGAGGGCAATCCTCAACAGGACTACTCTGAATTCTACTAAGGTCTATTCAACAGAGTTTACTCCCAAGAAAGCGCTCCTAGGACTGTACTGTAAGACACTGATTGCATTATACTGGAAGAGCAATACAGTTCCAACGATAAGACCAATGGGATGGGGAAAATTGGGAACGTATCTTTATGGACAAGATCCCTGAAAATATCCATGTCGCAACCGTATCTTATCCAATCTAGATTTTTGGAGAGACAGTCACCCTTCTTAGACTACGCAGCGGAATCTGAATCACCTACACTGGCCACTTCCACACTGTCACTTTTGTCCCTATTGCTTTGGGTCTTCCCCCTCCCCCTTTTCCACCTTGGGGGGGGGGGGAACCCTGAAGCAATAGTGACAAACGAGTGACAGAAATGACAGTGTGGAAGAGGCCAGTGACCCTTCCAAATCGATGCAAACATCTTGCACTGGCCACTTCCGCACTGTCATTTTTGTCACTCTTCTGTCCCTATTGCTTTGGGTCTCCCCCCCCCCCTTTTCCACATGTGTTTTGCTCCCTCTGGGACTACTAGAGAGAGAGAGAGAAACACATTGGGGAGGGAAAAAACCCTGAAGCGACAGGGACAGACCAGTGACAAAAAATGACAGTGCGGAAGTGGCCATTACCTTAACGATCCTGTACACCGGCTTTTAAGCTGCTAACGCTTATCCTTAAGAAACAAGTCTGGCACTTCGTCCTCATTGCGGATCCCGAAACGCTGTCCTGCACTGCATTGCACTGAAAATTTAAAATAAAAGAGGTTTTTTCCCCTTAAAAACATGGAAATTGTACATCATGGCGAAGCTCACAGATAAATCTGGATGATGTTCTTAAGCCCTCTAGACAGTTGTGTTTTCTCTCTATATAGTTACCCATCCTTGATTACTTGTTATCTCAAGGGGAGATCCCCCAGTTGGTGGTGGGTCTTCGGAATATAAGATTTTTATGTCTTATTCGGTAATTACACAAGGATGATTTATTTTTAGGTCAGGTAGCTTCATTACCCACTGATCTGGCATGGCTGTTATGTGTTTTATTTTGTTCTATGTATTGTTATGTATATTATTTGACTCTACTCGAACACACTGTATGTACGGCGGTTACTTGTTAGGTAAAGGTAAAGGTTTCCCTTGCTCAAAAGCCAGTTGAATCCAACTCTAGGGATGCGGTACCCATCTCTGTTTCCAAGCCGAAGAGCCAGCGCTGTCCGAAGACTTCTCCGTGGTCATGTGGCCGGCATGACTAGACGCCGAGGCGCACCGGACGCTGTTACCTTCCCACCGAAGCGGTACCTATTTATCTACTTGCAATTTCTTGCTTTCAAACTGCTCGCTTGGCAGGAGCCGAGGCCAGAGATGGGAGCTCACTCCGGTCATGCGGCACAACCCCTGGAGCCACCGCAGCCCCAACTTGTTCGTTAAAGGTAAAGGGTAACGGTCTCCCTTGCTCGAAAGCCAGCCGAGTCCGACTCTAGGGTTGCGGTGCTCGTCTCCGTTTCAAAGCCGAAGAGCCAGCGCTCTCCGAAGACGTCTCCGTGGTCATGTGGCCGGGCATGACCAAACACCAAGGCGCACGGAACGCTGTTCCCTTCCCACTGAAGTGGTACCTACCCTGTTTCCCCGAAAATAAGACCTACCCCCAAAATACGCCCTAGCAGGATTTCTATGCATTTGTGGTATAAGCCCTCGTGTGTCTTCTTGAGAAAAAAAATAAATATAAGACAGTGTCTTATTTTCGGGGAAACACGGTATTTATCTACTTGCAATTTCTTGCTTTGTTAGTTCTCAGTAAAATGTTAATGGGGGGGGGGGAAGAAAGCAAAAAAGTGGCGCGCATTAAGAAGGCGGCGGCAAACAAAGGGAGCAAGGGCAACCAGGCAGCCCCCCCCAAAGAAAAGCTAGAAAAGGCTAAAAAGACCAGAAAAGATAGAAGTGGGGGGCCCCCGCCTACCCGCCCCCCCCACTGCATGCAAAATTGGGGAGGGGGCACTGTTCCCTCTAAGCTGAGTCAGTGTGAGCCAGCTCACAGTTTCTTCGCTTCCGGCTCACACATTTTTGACTTAGCTCAGGAAGGGATGGGGCTCCAGAGCAGATTAATATATGCAGTAGCCAAATCGCCTGCTCACAACTTTAATGCCAGGAGCTCACAAAGTGGAATTTTTGCTCACAGGACTCCACAGCTTAGAGGGAACATTGGGGCGGGGGGGGGGTTTGGAGG
>NW_015168138.1:94873-95386 GCF_001447785.1 Gekko japonicus | reverse complement strand
CCTCAAGAAAAGCTCGACGCGCGCCCCGCCGGACGCGAACGGCGACTGCACGATCGCGCCGCCTCAGGCGCCGCCTCCTCCTCCTCCTCCGCCGCCGCCGCCGCCCCGCCTTTCCCCACAGCCCAGGCTCGCGCTGCCTCCTTTCCCGGCGTGCCTCAGGCGGAGACTCGGAGGGAGGAGGACGCGGACGTCGCGTGATTGCGTCACGGCGCGGGCGCGGCCCGGCCATGTTGGTGAGGTCGTGTCCCTCTCTTTCCTCCCCCCCACCCCCGTCCAGCACAGGATTCACACTCTTAGAGGTAGAACCAGGGCTCTGGAGGGCCAAGAACAACAGGGCAGAGAGGCCGAGGCCTTCCCCTGAGAAGAACATCAGAAGAGCCCTGCTGGGCCAGACCAGGGAGGGTCCATCCAGTCCAGCCTCCTGCCTCACACAGGGGCCTCAACCAGTTCCTCTGGAGGGCCAACAACAGGGCAGAGAGGCCGAGGCCTTTATAAGAACCTCAGAAGAGCTCT
>NW_015168138.1:91865-94641 GCF_001447785.1 Gekko japonicus | reverse complement strand
CTGGAGGGCCAACTGCAGGGCAGAGAGGCCGAGGCCTTCCCCTCAGAAGAACATCAGAAGACTCCTGCTGGGTCAGACCAGGGAGGGTCCATCTAGTCCAGCCTCCTGTCTCACACAGGGGCCAACCAGTTCCTCTGGAGGGACAACAACAGGGCATGGAGGCCGAGGCCCTCCCCTGAGAAGGACATCAGAAGAGCCCTGCTGGGTCAGACCAGGGAGGGTCCATCTAGTCCAGCCTCCTGTCTCACACAGGGGCCAACCAGTTCTTCTGGAGGGACAACAACAGGGCAGAGAGGCTGAGGCCTTCCCCTGAGAAGAACCTAAGAAGAGCCCTGCTGGGTCAGACCAGTGAGGGTCCATCCAGTCCAGCCTCCCGTCTCACACAGGGGCCTCAACCAGTTCCTTTAGAGGGCCAACAACAGGGCAGAGAGGCCGAGGCCTTCCCCTCATAACAACATCAGAAGAGCCCTGCGGGATCAGACCAGGGGTCCATCTAGTTCAGCATCCTGCCTCACACACTGGCCAACCAGCTCCTCTGGAGGCCCAACAACAGGGCATAGAGGCTGAGGCCTTCTCCTGATAAGAACATCAGAAGAGCCCTGCCGGATCAGACCAGGGGTCCACCTAGTCCATCCTCCCATCTCACACAGGGGCCAACCAGTTCCTCTGGGGGCCCAACAACAGAGCACGGAGGCCGAGGCCTTCTCCTGATATTGCCTCCTGGCACTGGGATTCAAAGGTTGACTTCCTCTGAATATCAAGGTTCCCCTCAATCGCCATGGCTAGTAGCCACCGGTAGACATATCCTCCATGCATCTACCTAATCTAATCAGACCAAGGATCCATCTAGTCCAGCATCCCGTCTCACACAGGGGCCAGCCAGTTCCTCTGGAGGGCCAACCACAGGGCAGAGCCCTGCTGGATCAGACCAGGCAAGGGAGAAGCAGAGGTGGTTTGCCGTTGGCTTTGCCCTTTAAAAGCTGTTTAATCGTGGCCATCACTATATCTTCTGGCAGCAAATTCTACATTTTAATCACTCTCTGTCTTGCTTTGATTATACTTTGGTTGTAAGCTGCCTTAAGCACTATGTGTCAAGTCACTGCCCACTTATGGTGGCCCCAGCAAGGGGCTTTCAAGGCAAGGGAGAAGCAGAGGTGGTTTGCCGTTGGCTTCCTCTGCAGAGCCTTCCTTGGTAGCCCCCCCATCCACGTATTCTTAGGTTCCTAGATCTGACACTATACCTTCCCATTCCACATCCCCCATGGGCATTAACAGTTCATAAAAGTGGGATAAAAATTGCAGAAAGGGTGGGAAATGCCAAAGAGAGAGCTCCCCTACTGACCAATGCTAACAACGACTACCCTTGCCTGCCCTTTGAAGCTTTGGTGCAGGGGTTAAGTTTGGTGTCGTGGTTAAGTGCGCGGACTCTAATCTGGGGGAACCGGGTTTGATTCCCCACTCCTCCGCTCGCAGCTGCTGGATGACCTTGGGCAAGCCGTAGTTCTGTCACAGCTGTTCTCTCAAGGACAGTTCTCTCAGAGCTCTCTCAGCCTCACCTACTTCACAGGGTGTCTGTTGTGGGGAGGGGAAGGAGATTGGAAGCCGCCCTGAGACTCCCAAGTGAAGGGCGGGGTATAAATCCAATCTCTCCTCTTCTTCTCCTTCTCTTTTTGCTAGACTAAGAGCTCTTTCCCCCATGCAAATAAACGCTGATCCCTCTGCTACAACGATAACGCAGCCGGCTTCCACTCTGGAACGCGATTCCGGATCCGTTCCGAGACGCGCCTTCCGCGTTAATGCAAGCTGTCATCCCCCAAGACGTTCCTGTCGCGCCGATGTCCAATCCCGCCTTTGAAAACGGTTGATGTCTTTGATCACCAAGGCGTCCTCGACTGAAGCCCTTAAATGTGACAACACGGTGTGGGGACGCGGACGTGATACGGCAAGACGTTTTCCCGGAGTAGCAAGTTTTGTAAAAAAAGCTGCTGCCCGAATAGACCACCTTAGCTTGAGCTTGCCAGAACTCGGAAGCTAAGCAGAGTTAGTAGAAGAAGAAGAAGAGGAGGAGGAGGAAGAGGAGGAGGAGGAGATTGGATTTATACCCCGCCCTTCACTACCCAAAGGTGTCTCAGAGTGGCTTACAAACTCCTCTCCCCTCCCCATGACAGACACCCTGTGAGGTAGGCAGGTGGGGCTGAGAGAGCTCTTTCGAGGACTGCCCTTGAGAGAACTTGTGACTGACCCAAGGTCACACCAGCATACCTAACAAGGGATACTCAAAAATTCAGCTCATTCTGTCACTTTGATCTAGAAGAAGAGATTGGATTTATACCCCACTGCCCTTCACTACCCGAAGGAGTCTCAGAGCAGTTTACAAACTCCTTCCCCTCCCCACAACAGACACCCTGGGGGGCTGAGAGAGCTCTTTTGAGCACTCCTCCTGAGAGAACAGCCCTGAGAGAACTTGGGAATGACACAAGGTCACACCAGCAGCTGCATATGGAAGACTAGGGAATTGAAGAAGAAGAAGAGGAGATTGGATTTATACCCCGCCCTTCACTACCCAAAGGTGTCTCAGAGCGGCTGACAAACTCCTTTTCCCTTCCCCTACCCACAACAGACACCCTTGTGAGGTAGGCGGGGCTGAGAGAACTCTTTCGAGGGCTGCCCTTGAGAGAACTTGTGACTGACCCAAGGTCACACCAGCATACCTAACAAGGGATACTCCAAAATTCAGCTCATTCTGTCACTTTGATCTAGAAGAAGAGATTGGATT
>NW_015168138.1:89611-91230 GCF_001447785.1 Gekko japonicus | reverse complement strand
TATACCCTGCCCTTCACTACCCAAAGGAGTCTCAGAGCGGCTTACAAACTCCTTTCCCTTCCCCTCCCCACAACAGACACCTTGTGAAATGGGTGGGGCCGAGAGAGCTCTGACAGAAACGGCTCTTTTTCAAGAACAGCTCTTATCAGAACTATGGCTTGCCCAAGGTCATCCAGCCAGGTGCAAGTGGAGGAGTGGGGATTTAAACCCGGTGCTCCCAGATTAGAGTCCGCACACTTAACCACGACTCCAAACTTAACCACTGCACCAAAGCTTCAAAGGGCAGGCAAGGGTAGTCGCGGCACCAGTGTTACCTCTAAGCTGAGTGAGTGTGAGCTAGCTCACCGTTTTTTAGCCTCCGGCTCACACCTCTTTGTCTGCACCCAGGAAGGAGGGCCCCAGAGCAAACTGATCTATGCGGCAGCCCAATCGCTCGCTCGCAGCTTTCATGCCACCAGTAGCTCACAAAGTAGAATTTTTGCTCACGGGACTCCGCAGCTCAGAGGGAGCATTGATAAGGACCGCTGAGCTCCAAAACCTACTTGGCGCCGCTTCACCATCCGCCACAGGGAAAGGGAAGGGCAGCTGAGGCGACGCGTACCCATCCGGAGAGATCTGATGAAAAGGGAGCCGCGTGGAGCCCGCGGCATTTCAGCTTTTCTACAGGCGAGGAGCTGACCCAGTTCCCCAATCCTGCTGATTTATCGAACTGGAAGCCGGAATCAAGGTGCACGTGCAGCTGACTTATTACGCATCGCTCTGGAGACTGCTTTGGTTCAAATCATTGGCTACGGGGCCGAGGTGGAAGCGCTGGGGCTGGCTGTCCGAGACAGGCTACAAATAGGTTTCCCGGGGCTTTTTTCTCCCTGTCTGCGCATTTTTTAAAGAATTAAGCCAGCCAATGAGAGGGCCGCGGCTCCGAGTCGGCGCATTTGTCGCGTCCTTTGCCTGCAAGAAGATCCTAGCGTTTGTGGGTTCTTTGGCGGCAATTATTTATCTTTTATTTGTTTGGGAAATCTCTACGCTCCCTCTCCAGAGACTGGTCCGAGGCAGGCCGCGCAGCGAAACAAAACGGCATCGTAAAAACGGCGTCGCTAAAATGCATCAATCGTCTCTCGTTGTTGGTTCGCCATCAGGTCCCAGCTGACTTAACGGCAGCCCCGTAGTATTTGCGGGGCAAGAGACGGTCCAGAGGTGGATTGTCCTTGCCTGCCTCTGCGTCACGACCTTGGTATTCCTTGGTGGTCTCCCCTCCAAAGACTAGCCAGGACTGACCCTGCTCAGCTTGGGAGATCTGATGAGGGTGGGCCGGCTTGGGCCCTCCCAGTCAAGGCAATAATCCGCATGCCACAAAAACAAGCAAAGAGCATTTAAAACAACAAAGAACACCACTCAGCGTCCTTAAATGATCTATCGGGCCAGAAGCAGAGCATAAAAACAGCTCTAAAAAACTGTGGAACCCCCTCAGTTTAGATCCTGCGTATGAAGAAACGCCATCCTTGCTGTGGTGACATAAGATACGGGTCTAAGTGTCTCCCGCTGCTAGGATTGCCATCTCCCAGTTGAGGTGGGCGGGGTTTGGGGGAGGCAGGGGGGTGGAGCCTGAGGTGGGTGGGGTT
>NW_015168138.1:69960-89153 GCF_001447785.1 Gekko japonicus | reverse complement strand
AGCTGTGCTGTCAGAGGTGTGGCCTAAGATGCTAATGAGCTGTGCTGTCAGAGGTGTGGCCTAAGATGCTAATAGGTTTCTGCTGTTGGGTGTGGCCTATTACGCCAATGAGTGCCTGCTGGACTTTTTCTACAAAAAAAGCCCTGCTGGTCTCCCGTCCAAGGACTGACCCTGCTTAGCTTCTGAGGTCTGACAAGAGCAGTCTAGCCGGGGCCATCCGGGGATAACGGACTTACGACAACTCTGCGGGGTTTCCCAAAGCAAGAGAGGCACACGGGAGGTTTGCCTTTGCCGGCCCCAGCGTAGCAGCCGTGGACTTCCTCCGGTGGTCTCCCACCCGAGTACTAACCGGGGCCGACCCTGCTTAGCTTCCACGATCCGACGAGTTCGGGCCAGCCGGGGCCATCCAGTTCAGGGTATGCATTCTGTGAAGAGGCTCCAAAGCCAGCCATGCCAATGAGCCCTGACCTTCTGCTAGCAGCAAGACACGCCCGTCCAGCACCGGGAAGGAAAGGGCCACCGGCCTGAAACTATTTACACTGCGATCTTGCCTGTGCTTGTTCAGCGATACGTTCTGTTGACCAGGGTGCCTATCCCTTTAGGGCTTCTGGTCATATCGGGACATCTGAGACAGGGGTGTGGTCAGGTTTGTTTCCCTCCTTCGGGGGAGCATTTAAATAACTCGGGGGGGGGCACTCCCCAAACCCCTGTGAGCCAACCAGCCCCGGGATCCCCCTTGACTCACCCAGGTGGGAGGAGCGGGTGCCGCTTTGCACGCAGGAGGACAAGAAAGGCCAATTCCCCACCTGCACACTCCGACCTGCTTTCCTGGTGACCTCTCTAGGGTTTTAGCCTCACTGGCCTTCCCTACTGTGGGGCCAAGATGGACAGGTCTCCCTGCCAAGGTGCCCCCCTGCTGCCAATGGCGGGGAGGCTCGGGAGGCTCTCAGTGGTGGCGGCGCTCTCCGCTAGGGTTCCCAGCCTCCAGGCGGGGCCTGGGGATCTCCCGCTTTTACAACTGATCCCCAGCTGACAGAGATCAGCTCCCCTGGAGAAAATGGCTGCCTTGGAGGGCGGGCTCTCTGGCATGGGACCATGCTGAGGCCCAGGGGTCATTTCCGGCAGGAGCGCACAGGAGCGGAGCTCCGGCAGTAAAGAGCCCAGGGGGCGGGCACATGCAACAACTTTTCAGCACCGAACGTCTACAACAAGTAGAGACGGCATTTCCGTTCTTAGCCTTCCGTTCAGTGTATCGATTACCATCTTGACTGACTGGCAGGCCTCACCTGGAGTCCTGTGTCCAATTTGGGGCACCACATTTTAGGAAGGATGTTGACAAGCTCGAGCGTGTCCAGAAGAGGGCAACCAGGATGGTGAGAGGGTTGGAGTCCAAGACTTACGAGGAAAGGCTGAAAGAGATGGGTCTGTTTAGCCTGGGAAAGAGAAGGCTTAGAGGGGACACGATTGCCATCTTCAAGTATCTGAAGGGCTGTCATGTAGAAGATGGAGCAGATCTATCCTCTCTTGCTCCAGATGGCAAGTCTAGATCTAATGGGTGGAAATTACAAGGGAGTCATTACCGGCTAAATATCAGGAGAAACATCCTAACTGTCAGAGTGGTTGAGCAGTGGAACAGTCTGCCTTGGGAAGTGGTGGGTGCTCCTTCGCTGGACGTTTTCAAGCGGAGACTGGATGACCCTCTTTCGGGTATGTTGTAGGGCTGTCTTCCGGCTCTGCTCCTGCAGAGTGCAGGGGGTTGGACTAGATGACCTGCAAGGTCCCTTCCAACTCCAACATTCTATGATTGTATGATTCTATGGCGTTCCATCACAAACACCTTGTGCAAGACTAACCACTTACTGCCAGGGAGGGAGACCCAGAGATCCTTGGCATGCACATAAAAGGACACAGTGCCACAGACGGAATCGGGAAGAAGGCGATTATTTCAATCACCTTGGACAATTACCATTGCTAACGAGCGGCGGTGCAGACACCGAGACACCACCACACCCATCTGCACTGGGAAAACTTAGAAAGGTTCCTTGAAGCTCAGTCTCTTCCTTGTCCTGGTGAAGACGAGAAACTGCTGGGAAGATCAAGGTGGGTTCCCGTGTGAGTCTGTCTGTAGCAGTAGGAAAGAGCAAGAGTCCAGTGGCCCCTTGTGGCAAGACAGGAACGTTTGAGAGTCACTGCTCACGTCTTCAGAAACAGCTGGAGCAAGGGTGTCAAACATGCAGCCCGGGGGCCAGATCAGGCCCCCGGAGGGCTTCCGTCAGGCCCGCAGAACTGGCTGTCTTGTGCTGTTACTTCCAGTTCTGCTGCTGCTGTGTCATTTTGTTTGCAGCTTACAGATACACACCTGAACGGCAGACTCAGGATTGCAACAGCACAGACATTTTGATGTAATAATTCAGAGCAAGAGGTGTCAGTGATCAGGCACTGTTAAATAAACAAAATATTGCCTTAAGCATATTTTTATTGTAAGTAAAAACACCCCAACCCTTGGTGTTTGTGTCCTTTATAAAGTTTATATCTCTGCTACTACCTGGCATGACAGTTTAAGACACACGTGGCCCGGCCCAACAAGGTCTAATTTATGTCAGATCTGGCCCTCATAACAAATGAGTTCGACGCCCCTGAGCTAGAATATGAGTCTATCTGTCCTTATAATTGGATGACATCTGAAATCTGTGAAATCATTCCAGTCTCCTAAATATAGGACAGATGGACTCACATTCTAGCTGTATCTGAAGAAGCAAGCCGTGACTCACAAAAGCTCATCCCCTGCCACAAATGTTGTTAGTCTTTAAGGTGCAAGAAATTGCAAGTAGGTAAATAGGTACCACTTTGGTGGGAAGGTAACAGCGTTCCGTGCGCCTTGGTGTTTAGTCATGCCGGCCACATGACCACGGAGACGTCTTCGGACAGCGCTGGCTCTTCGGCTTCGAAACGGAGATGAGCACCGCAACCCTAGAGTCGGACTCGACTGGCTTTCGAGCGAGGGAGCCTTTACGGTGCTACTGGACCCTCACTGTTTTCTACTGACACGTAGATTCTAAGTTTGCGCTTTCCTTTCATCCAATAAAAGCTCTGTGATGGATAGATCTTGGGCAGCGAATAGTTATTATGAATCATCTATTACCCAACAGACAAAAGGAGTAAAACCTTTTTGTAACTGTTAGGTTTGGGAGGGGGGCAGGCCCGGAGCTAACGTGGCCCCCCCCGGCGGGTTTTACGCGGGCCCCATCCTTCCCCTTCCCCCCCGTTGCTCCCCTCAGCCCAACAGCCGGCCCCTCGCCCGCCTGCCCCTCGGTATGCCAGCCGTACCACTCTTTCACTCCCGATTCCCCCTCCCCGGCGGGGGGGGGGCGGACTGCTGGATGGTCTCTCTGGGGAAGGCGGGGGGGGCCCCTCCTCCTCCTGGGTGTGCAGTTCTGCTGTCGGGCACCCCCCCCCCCAATGTCACTGTTTGGGGGTGGCACATGCCCTGAAAACCTACACCCAAAGTGGGGAAGAAAGTAGTAACACAATATGGAGGTGCACTGCAAACTATAAACATAACAGCACAAGAGACCAGTCAACTACCCTGTGACAATTTCACACCTTTCAGCAGAGGGATTGCTGGGAGAAGTGGACATGCTCTTTTTACTCACGCTCGCTGACACCTCTCTTGTACTACCCAAAGGAATCTCAGAGCGGCTTACAGTCTCCTTCCCCTTCCCCTCCCCACAACAGACACCCTGTGAGATAGGTGGGGCTGAGAGAGCTCTCTCGCCCTCTCTCTCTCTCTCTCTCTCTCTCAAGAGAGAGAGAGAGAGAGAGTACAGCTCTGAGAGAACTTGTGACTGGCCCAAAGTCACACCAGCAGCTGCGTGTGGAGGACTGGGGAATCAAACCCGGTTCTCGTAGATTAGAGTCCGTGCTCCTAACCACTACGCCGAAACAAGAAGAGCTGACAAGAAAAGCTAGAGCAACCTTCCATTACCAATTGAGAGTTTCTGGCCTGCTCCCAAGCCGAAGTTGCTGAGTAGGTTAGTCCGCTCTTGGAAGACTGGCGAGATTTGAATCCGGGCCCCACCCTTTGCGCCAGGGTCGCTCTGGAAGAAGGGAACTCCCGACAACGAAGAATACAAATCCAGGACAGTGATTTATTGCTTAGAAATACAAATGAGATGCTTCCCAAGGTGAGCCTCCCCCCTTCTAGTGTTTCGACAGTCAGTTCAAGTGCTCTTTTCCCCCCACGGCAGCTTCCATCGCTGCAGGATGAGTCTGGGTCCCTACTTAGAAGTCGTAGTGATCCCCTTCCTCGGCTGCGAAAGTGAACGTCTTGGTTTCTTCGTTTACGTCGGGATTAAGGTTCTCGTCGTCCTGTCATTCAAGGTGGGGTAAGAAGGAAGAAAAACAGATGAGGAAGTGATCTTAGGCACGTTATAGAATATTAGATTCATATTTAAAATGTGGGACGTGCTGCCTGGCCAATGCTCCCTCTCAGGGCTATTTTTGGGCAGGAACGCACAGGAACGGCGTTCCGGCTGGCTCCCAAGTTGGCCACGCCCAGCAGGAACTCATTAGCATAATAGGCCACACCCCACAGCAGAAACTCATTCGGATTGGCTACATTTTGGGTGTGTGGCCTAACATGCAAAGGAGTCCCTGCTACAAAAAAAGGCCCTGGGTTTGGACAACAAACGAGGTAAACAGAATAAGAAGCAAACGGTGGGTGTGGCTGGATGACCACACCTCTGGTAACATGGGGGTGTGGCCTAATATGACAATGAGCTGTGCTGTCATGGGTGTGGCCTAATAGGCTAATGAGTTCCTGCTGTTGGGTGTGGCCTATTATGCTAATGAGTTCCTGCTGGGCTTTTTCTACAAAAAGACCCCTGCTCCCTCTAAGCTGTAGAGTCTTGTGAGCAAAAATTCTACTTGGTGAGCGACTGGCATTAAAGTGGTGAGCCAGCGATTCGGCCGCTGCATCAATCAGTTTGCTCTGGAACCCATCCCTTCCCAAGCTGAGACAGAAATGTGTTGAGCCGGAGGCTAAAAAACTGTGAGCCAGCTCACACTAACTCAGCTTAAAGGGAACATTGTGCCTGACAACACAGCGATGGCCAGAGGCATAGATGGCTTTAAGAGGGGATTAGACAGATTCATGGAGGATAGGTTTATCATTGGCTACTAGCCACGGTGGCTGAGGGGAACCTCCACATTCAGAGGAACTAAGCCTCTGAATCCCGGAGCCAGGAGGCAACATCAGGGGAAGGCTTCGGCCTTATGATCCAGCGATCAACATCTTTTAGCCGTCCTCGGCCTAAAGGACATCTGATTGGCCCTGATCGGGGCTAGGGCTTTTTCGGCCCCGCCCCCTGCCCGGTGGAACAAGCTTACGCTTGAGATCAAGGCCCTGCGGGATCTGTTACAATTCCACAGGGCCTATAAAACGGAGCGGTTCCGCCGGGCTTTCGGGCGAGGCAATGGATATCCATATCCATCTTGGTTTCCCTTACTAGCAAGCAGGGGTCATTTCCTGCAGGAGCACACAGGAGCGGAGCTCCGGTAGTAAAGAGCTCAGGGGGTGGGCACATGCAACAAGCCCCGCCCCCCACTCCCAGCAGCCCTCAGTCAGAGCAAGAAGCAGCCAGGTAAGTTGCAGAGCTCCCCCTGGCCCAAAACAGTCCAGTGGAACCTTTAAGACCAAGTTTTATTCAGGTACAAGCTCTCCCTCCTCTGTGAGGACAGATCTATGCGTACCCCCCCCAATAGCTAGCAATCCAAAACAGTCCAGTGGAGCCTGAGCGGTGGGTGTTGCCTTCTGACACACTTCCGGTGATGTCAGGGGGTGTGGCATATGCAAATAGGTTATGCTAATTAGTTATGCTAATGAGCTCCTGCACCTCTTTTCCTGCTAGCAAGCACTGATTTTCACTCTAGCGAATTATCCAGCTGTGCTCCTCTGAGACGTTCCCATCCAAGCTCTATTATCGAGGCAAGCATGCTCCGGTTTGCTGCCGCAAACTTGATTTGGATGTTAATTTTATGGTTAGACTTCTATTTCTTGTTATGTTAGTCACGATTTTTGTGTGACTTTGTAACCCGCCCTGAACCAGCTTGCGGGGAGGGCGGGATAGAAATAAAAGTAATAAATAAATATGGCCGGTTGTTGTCTGGGCAGAGGAATTGGCTGGCCACTATGTGAGGCAGGATGCTGGACTGGATGGACCCTCCCTGGTCTGGCCCAGCAGGGCTCTTCTTATGTTCTTATGTTCTTATCAGGGGACGGTCTTGGCCTCTCTGTCCTGTTGTTGGCCCTCCAGAGGAACTAGTTGGCCTCTGTGTGAGACGGGATATGCTGGATCAGATGGACCTTCACTGGTCTGATCCAGCAGGGCTCTTCTTATGTTCTTATCAGGGGACGGTCTTGGCCTCTCTGTCCTGTTGTTGGCCCTCCAGAGGAACTAGTTGGCCTCTGTGTGAGACGGGATATGCTGGATCAGATGGACCTTCACTGGTCTGATCCAGCAGGGCTCTTCTTATGTTCTTATCAGGGGACGGTCTTGGCCTCTCTGTCCTGTTGTTGGCCCTCCAGAGGAACTAGTTGGCCTCTGTGTGAGACGGGATATGCTGGATCAGATGGACCTTCACTGGTCTGATCCAGCAGGGCTCTTCTTATGTTCTTATCAGGGGACGGTCTTGGCCTCTCTGTCCTGTTGTTGGCCCTCCAGAGGAACTAGTTGGCCTCTGTGTGAGACGGGATATGCTGGATCAGATGGACCTTCACTGGTCTGATCCAGCAGGGCTCCCCTGATGTTCTTATTCGGATTCTGGCCTGCCGTAGCTCAGCTAAGTCGCTTTGCGATTCTCCAGCCTCCTTCACAGAATTACAATTCCCAGAATCCCCAGGGAAAGGAAGCCATGATTAAACTAATCTGGTATCGCCTAGGTTGTCCGTGCTTTGCAGCCATCCAGCCACTTAGTATGTCGCTCAGAATGATGCACCCGAAGAGGGTATGGAGATCAGATGCCGGCAGCTACTTACGTCACCAGAGAAATACTTCTCTATGAGATTTAAAGCGGACTGGTAGACGGCGTTGTTCTCGTGCGTCTGGAGCGCCTCGATCTTCTCCAAGCCACCGAGCTCTTCCACGAGGACACACAGTTTCTCTGTCTCGCCCAGCTTCTCAGCAGACTGATGTGGGGAGAAAGGAGCGGCACGGCTGTTAAGGAGTGTAACTCAGGGGACAAAGGAGCGGCACGGCTCTGACGGCATATTGTAACATATGTAGACAGGATGACAGCCAGGTATGTTTGTATTAGATCATACTGATCTGGGTGACAGGTATGACTGTCATGTGACAGTGTCACCAGGTACTGATTGCACAGGGTTGCATTCAGCTCAATTAACTATCACCATGAGTCGGCATAAGACTCTGATTGGTGCATGGTTTGTATATAAGGAATGCAGTCCAGGAGTCAGTGTTCACACCTGTGAATGTATTGCCTGCGAAGCACCTTGTCGGACGACTCTATGATATTGGAGACCGCATGGTGGTATGGACTGTATGTAAATATCTGTAAAATAAACCACTGTATATAGTTTCACTAAAGCAACCTGAAACTCTTATTATTCGGACGCTTCATGCACGCCGTCAGGCTCACCTTCATGTCCATGACTTTGGCGGAGAATCGGCACCCTGGCCTAGAAATTCGACTGGCAACTTAATGTCCGGATGAGTTGACTTCAGTCAAAGTTCTTTGCATCGATCCCCATGGTCAATGCATTATGGAGATGCACAAGGTATGCGTCTGGTTGCCAGGTCCCCTCGTCGCACCGTTAGGGAGATTGGGGGGAGCCTCCCAGGACGTCTCCGGTGCGATGACGTCACCTGGAAATGACATCATCACGTTGGGGACACTGCACGGTGATGCTCTGGTCTGAGGGCAAAACTCTATGGTCAAACTGGCTTCAAGCCACAGAGTTTTGCCCTCAAACCAGAGCACCACCGCGTGATGCCCCGATGTGATGATGTCACTTCTGGGTGACGTGATTGTGTTGTGGACGTCGCACAGCCCCGAAAACTGGGGGAACCCTTGCTGCGACCTGGGGACTGGCCACCCGAGGTATACAGGAGAGTGAATGTTACAAGACTGTGGTCACCACTTAAGCATAATAATCAGTTATGACCAGAGGTCATTTCCTGCCGGAGCGCACAGGAGCGGAGCTCCGGCAGTAAAGAGCCCAGGGGGTGGGGACATGAAACAAGCCCCGCCCCCTGCTCCCAGCAGCCCCGGCCATGAGGAGCAAGAAGCAGCCAGGTAAGTTGCAGTGGGTGTTGCCTTCTGACACACATCCGGTGATGACAGGGGGTGTGGCCTATGCAAGTAAGTTATGCTAATGAGTTATGCTAATGAGGCCCTGCACCTCTTTTCCTACAAAATGACCCCTGGTTATGACTTATATTGAGCTCTTGGCCTATCAAAGGCAGTGCCGGGCATTGAACAGGAGGGTGGCGGGGGCAGTGTCCCAGGAGGAAAAAAACACCGAAGGAAAACAAAGTCTTGGCTACTTACCAGACGTTCTGACCATAGAGATGCTAGCAATTCCTAGAGCTACCCTTGTCACATCCAAGTAGCTCCAGGAATCAAAGGGAAGTCTATGGTCAGAACTTCCTGTATGTAGCCAAGGCCCTGTTGGCATATTGTATTATATGTATGCAAGATGACAGCCAATGATGCACACATGTTAGATTAAACTGATCTGGGTGACAGGTAAGACTGTCATGTGACAGGGTCACCAGATGCAAGTTGCACTAGGTTGCATCAGCTAATTAACTATGTCACCATGAGTTGGCAAAATGACTCTGATTGGTGCAAGTACTGTATATATGTAATGTAGTCCAGAGGCAAGTGTTCCACACCAGTGGAAGAGTGTATTGCGAAGCACCTTGTCGGTCAGTTCTATGAACCTGGGATACCGCATGGTGGAAAGGACTGTGTAAATAACTGTAAATAAAAGCCACTGTATATAGCTCAGATACAGCATCCTGATATCATTATTATTCAGACGTTCTGCGCATGCCGTCAGGCCCATATTTTTCTTTGTAATTTTTCTCCCCAAGATGAATGCACCCTTTGGCCCCAGTTTCCACACGCTGATCGGCTGAGCATTGGCAGGCAAGGGCCTCCCGCCATAAGCGGGCAAATGGGAGCCCCTAAGGGTCAGTTTTGTCAATTCCAGAAGCAGCTCTCAGGTAGAGAGCCCGTCACCTGGTCCTTTTAACTGGAGGCAGCAGGGATTGAATCTGGGATGTCCTGCATGCAAGGCAGATACTCCACCACTGACCCAAGGGAGAGCTAGGCCTTGAAAAATCCTGGCACTGAGTTTCCTATGGACAAATTCAGTTGAGAGCCAAACGCATTCCTCTCATGGCCCCCATACATAAGTGAACCAGCCTGTACGAGATTCCAGTTCAAATCCATGGCCAACCTGGTGGAACTCTCTGCTGAATAATATCCATGCCCTTGCAGGACCCTGATGCAGTTCTGCAGGGCCTGTAAGGTAGAGATGCTCCGCCAGGCATTTGGCAGAGGACAGCCATGCTCTCATCTTCCTGGCACTCCCACCCCCCACTTCCCCGTGAAGCCGTGGCGCGAGTAGGCCTTCTAGTGCCATCCTTAGGTTACCTACTGTATTGCTGATTTTATTTGGTTTTATTTATGATGCACTTTTAATGATGTATTCATTTCTTGTGTTGTACTCCACCCCAAGCCCTGTTCTTTGGGGGCGGTGGTTTAAAATAGAATCCAATAAATAAATAAATAATAAATGTCCCTTATTTATAGGAAGCTGAAACTGACGCTCCGTGTTCTCAGAGGGGGGCTTGAAGCATCCTGGAATACTGCGTAAGGAAAGAAGGAGGAAGGGGAAGAGGGGGGGAAGGGGAAGAGGGGGGGAGGGGGAAGAGGAAGAGGGGGAAGAGGAAGAGGGGGAGGAAGGAGAGGAAGAAGAGGAGGAGGAAGAGGAGGAGGAAGAGGAGGAAGAAGAGGAGATTGGATTTATACCCCGCCTTTCACTACCCAAAGGTGTTTCAGAGCGGCTGACAAACTCCTTCCCCCTCCCCTCCACACAACAGACACCCTGGGAGGTCGGTGGGGCTGAGAGAGCTCTGACAGAGACTCCTCTTTTTCAAGAACAGCTCTTATCAGAACTACGGCTTGCCCAAGGTCATCCAGCAGGTGCAAGTGGAGGAGTGGGGAATCAAATCCGGTTCTCCCAGAATAGAGTCCATGCACTTAACCACTACACTAAACTGGAGAGAGGCAAATCATTGGAAGCAGAGAGAGAAAATTCTTACCAAGAAGATGTTGGAGAGGCTATCGAGGATCACTTGGACGGTTTTCCCATCCTTGACCGTCAACAAGTTGAGCAAGGGCAGGAGGGTCCCGACTTGGACCAGATCGACGATCTGCTCCACAGTGCCTCCGGTGGTGAAGTTGGCCACTGCCCAAATAGCCTCTTTTTGGGCCTTGAAGTCTCCCTGCAGATGGGGAGTGAAAAGTCAGCAAAAAACAGAGGGGGGGGGGAACAGCATCAGATCTGTAGCCTATTCCAGTTGCACACCATACCAACAAATAGCCGCTTAACCAAGTAGACGTTAAGTCCCTTTGGAAATCAGACCCGTTTTCTTCTTGTGTGTAATTATAACATTGGTTCTCATTTTGGCATTCTTGGGAAAGCTTGCAGGGGACCCAGAACCGTTTGGTAGTTCCGGGTCCCCGGGAGGTAAAATTTGCGGCGACCAGGGCTAGATCCTTTTCGGTGGCGGCCCCTACCTGGTGGAATGAGCTCCCGGAGGAGATCAGGGCCCTGCGGGACCTTATGCAGTTCCGCAGGGCCTGCAAGACGGAGCTCTTCCACCAGGCTTTCACGTAGGAGCCGCCGCTGCCACCACCACCAACGGTGGTAATGCCAACTGGATTCGGATCACCATGGGAAGTACAGCCTACCCTATGTGACATCAACACCTACTGGATAGTGGCACCTCAACGGGGCCGAATGAAGATCGAAGACACCATAATTACCATTACCAAGGACCATCTTGCGGTGAAGCACTTATTTATTACTATTGTTATGTATAATTGCTGCTATGATTTTACTGTTTTATGGATTTTATGTATGGGCTGTTGCCCTCTGTAAGCCGCCCTGAGCCCGCTTGTGGGGAGGGCGGGGTAAAAATACCTAAAAGATTTTTTTTTTTAGAATGGGTGCTAAAACCCCTGCCGGGGGGGGGGGGAGCAGCCTCCACTGGCCACCTCAGCATTCATTAGCTGCCTTTCTGCTTGCCATAGGGAGCTCTTACAATATAGATAACACACAGAATAAAACTTATTTAAAAAAATAAAATTTAAAACCACAGTTTAGGTCTGCCAGTAAGTAAATCAAATGCGGCCCTAACTAAAAACATCTTCAACTGCCTCCTAAGAGTTGAAAGCAAGCGGGCAAGACACACCTCCCCAGGGAGACTGTTCCATAATCAGGGGGCCACCACCAAAAAGGCCCTCACTCGGGTACCCACCAACTCAGCTTCTTTGAGAAACACGACACTCTGTCTGGGGCAGTGATGCTGTGTATTCTTGGTGCTTGTGGGGGGGGGACAGCGGGAGGGCTTCTGGAGTTCTGGCCCCGCTGGTGGACCTCCTGAGGGCACGTGGGTTTTGGCCACTGTGTGACACAGAGTATTGGACTGGATGGGCCATTGGCCTGATCCAACATGGCTTCTATTATGTCTGTGTGGGGCAGTGATTGTCTTCTTGGTGCTTGGGGGGGATAACAGTGGGAAGGCTTCTGGAGTTCTGGCCCTGCTGGTTGACCTCCTGGTTGACCTGGGTTTTGGCCACTGTTTGACACAGAGTGTTGGACTGGATGGGCCATTGGCTTGATCCAACATGGCTTCTCTTATGTCTGTGTGGGGCAGTGATGGTTTCCTTGGTGATTTGGGGGTAACGGTGGGAAGGCTTCTGGAGTTCTGGTCCCACTGGTGGACCTCCTGAGGGCACCTGGGTTTTGGCCACTGTTTGAAACACAGAGTGTTGGACTGGGTGGGCCATTGGCCTGATCCAACATGGCTTCCCTTATGTCTGTGTGGGGCAGTGATTGTCTTCTTGGTGCTTGGGGGGGGTAAAGGTGGGAGGGCTTCTAATGTCCTGGCCCCACTGCTGGACCTCCTGAGGGCACCTGGTATTTCTGGCCACTGTGTGACACAGAGTGTTGGACTGGATGGGCCATTGGACTGATCCAACATGGCTTCCCTTATGTTCTTATGGACAGCCAGGAGGGCCTCTCCCTGTGATCTTGATTCCTGGGCAGAACATACGAGAGGAACGCATGCCTCATTTAAGGGACAGAAGCACTGATCTTACGGAGACAATGAAACCGGTGCCGAAGAAGCATGTTCTGTAGCTTTCCCATAATGCCCATGACGTCAGCCACGCCGAGGAGATTTGGTCACCCCAAGCGAGATCCACCCATCCCTTCCTGAGCCTGCTTCACAGCTACCCAGGCATAACCCATGCTGTCGATGGGTGGGAGAGGGCCAAGCGCCCGAGTGCTCTCGGTCCCCTCAACAGCCTCCCGAGCACCTCCGTGCATTACCTTTTCCAGAAGCTCCACCAGGGGATGCAGGAGCCCGCAGGTGATAATCTGCTGGATCTGCGAGCAGGGCCCCGCTGCAATGTTGCTGAGTGCCCACGCCGCCTCCTTCTGGATGGAGGACTTGGGGTGCCGCAGGAGCCGGGGGAGGATGGCCAACAGGCCCGCGTCGATGGCCAGCTGCGTCTGCTCGTCCGTCCCGGTGACGATGTTGCCAACAGCACGCAGAGCTGGAGTCTAAGGCAGAGATGCGTTAAGGAGGGTGGGCAGGGGACACAGAGCGTAAGAGAAGCCATGTTGGATCAGGCCAATGGCCTGTCTAGTCCAACACTCTGTGTCACACGGTGGTCCAAACCCAGGTGCCCTCAGGAGGTCCACCAGTGGGGCCAGAACTCCAGACGCCCTCCCAATGTCACCCCAGCAAGCACCAGAAATACAGAGCATCACTGCCCCAGATATAAGAACATAAGAGAAGCCACGTCAGATCAGACCAGTGGCCCATCCAGTCCAGCACACTGTGTCACACAGTGGCCAAAACCCAGGGGCCATCAGGAGGTCCACCAGCGGGGCCAGAACTCCGGAAGCCCTCCCAATGTCACCCTCGCAAGCACCAGAAATACAGAGCCTCACTGCCCCAGATATACGAACATAAGAGAAGCCATGTTGGATCAGGCCAATGGCCTGTCTAGTCCAACACTCTGTGTCACACGGTGATCCAAACCCAGGTACCATCAGGAGGTCCAGCAGCGGGGCCAGAACTCCAGAAGCCCTCCCAATGCCACCCATGCAGGCACCAAGAATACAGAATATCACTGCCCCAGGCATGAGAGAAGCCATGTTGGATCAGGCCAGTGGCCCATCCAGGCCAACACTCTGTGTCCCACAGTGGCCAAAACCCAGGGGCCATCAGGAGGTCCACCAGCGGGGCCAGAACTCCATAAGCCCTCCCAATGTCACCCCCGCAAGCACCAGAAATACAGAGCCTCACTGCCCCAGATATAAAAACATAAGAGAAGCCATGTTGGATCAGGCCAATGGCCCATCCAGGCCAACACTCTGTGTCCCACAGTGGCCAAAACCCAGGGGCCATCAGGAGGTCCACCAGCGGGGCCAGAACTCCAGAAGCCCTCCCACCGTTACCCTCCAAGCACCAGGAATACAGAGCGACACTGCCCCAGACACAGTCTTCCAGCTATACCTTGTGGCTAATAGCCACTGACGGACCTCTGCTCCATATGTTTACCCTTCCCTCTCAGAGAAACATATGGAGGGTGACAAAGGATATGGGCATATCCCAAACCACAACCCAAAGATGTGCAACATGTTTATGCATGTAGCAAGTGAGCAAAGGCAATTCACAGAGTCTCTTCTGAATTTTAGGGGTGAAGGTCATAAGAGATGGCATAGTCTGTTAGAATTATATAGCTTTTTCTCCCACAGAACTAGGTCGACTTGGATCTGTCCTTGATTTTTGATTAATGGGCAGTTTTCTTCACTAGGAAGGACTGTTCGTAGGGCGGCTCAGAGTTTAAGTTCGAGACCCGAGTGCCGTGTAATAGATTGAGCTCCCGTCTCTGGTCCCAGCTCCTGCCAACCTAGTTGGAAAGCAAGAAATTGCAAGTAGGTAAATAGGTACTGCTTCAGTGGGAAGGTAACAGCATTCCATGAGCCTTGGCGTTTACTCATGCTGGCTACATGACCACGGAAACGTCTTCGGACAGCGCTGGCTCTTTGGCTTGGAAACGGAGATGAGCACCGCCCCCTAGAGTCGGCTTTCAATCAAGGGAAACCTTTGCCTTTACTTAAATCCATGCTCCCTCTAAGCTGTGGAGTCCTGCAAGCAAAAATTCTACTTTGTGAGCTACTGGCATTAAAGTTGTGAGTGAGCAAGCGATTTGGCTACTGCATAAATTAGTTTGCTCTGGAGCCCTCCTTCCTGAGCTAAGACAAAAATGGGTGAGCCGGAGGTTTGGTGTAGTGGGTTAAGTGCGCGGACTCTCATCTGGGAGAATCGGGTTTGATTCCCCACTCCTCCACTCGCACCTGGCTGGATGACCTTGGGCAAGCCGTAGTTCTGATAAGAGCTGTTCTTGGAAAAGAGCAGTTTCTGTCAGAGCTCTCTCAGCCCCACCTACCTCCCAGGGTGTCTGTTGTGGGGAGGGGAAGGGAATGAAGTTTGTAAGCCGCTCTGAGACTCTTTCAGGTAGTGAAGGGCGGGGTATAAATCCAATCTCTTCTTCTTCCTCCTCTAATCTGGGAGATAGGAAAGGAGTTTGTAAGCCGCTCTGAGACTCCAAGTGAAGGGTGGGGTATAAATCCAATCTCCTCTCCTCTTCTTCCTCCTCTAATCTGGGAGACCCAGGTTTGATTCCCCACTCCTCCACTGGCACCTGGCTGGATGACCTTGGGCAAGCCATAGTTCTGATAAGAGCTGTCCTTGAAAAAATAGCAGTTTCTGTAAGAGCTCTCTCAGCCCCACCTACCTCACAGGGTGTCTGTTGTGGGGAGGGGGAAGGGAAAGGAGTTTGTAAGCCGCTCTGAGACTCCTTTAGGTAGTGAAGGGTGGGATATAAATCCAATCTCTTCTCTTCGAAAAAAACTGTGAGCTAGCTCACACTAACTCAGCTTAGAGGGAACATTGCAGTCAACAAGCAGGTGGGCTGTACTGTTTGGACTCCAACGTATTGGCGGTCGTGCTGAGAGAGGAAATAAGACATTTCCACCCATCCCTACCGACAACCAGTGCTGAAGAGGGGGAAGGCAGAAAGCTCTTCCACGGCGAGACGAGGAATCCAACATCTCTGCCTAAACACCCATTTACCTACCAGAACGGGCAAGTCCGGACAGGACAAGAGCTGCACCAGCCTCGGCAGTATCCCCATATCCACCACGACGTGAATGCGGTCGTTGGTTCCGTCGGTCAGGTAGGAGACAGCCCAGCAGGTGTCTGCGATAATGTCCCTGTCTTCGTGTTGCAGGAGACAGATCAGCGCGGGGAGGATCTGCCTCACGGCTTCCAGAGGCGGCCACGGGTTTTTATTCCGGCAGAGGTTGGACAGCGTCCACGTGACGTTCCTCAGGAACCCCACCTGGAACCAGAACGTGGCAGGACTCTTCAGAGAGGTTTCATCCCATTGGCTGCAAAGCCGGGGGGTGGGCTCTTTCATTATTATTATTATATCATTATTATCATCATTATCATCATCATCATTTGGTCATCCAGCCACACCCACCTATTGCTTCTTATTCTCTTTACCTTGTTTGTTGTCAAAACCCAGGGCTTTTTGCATGTTAGGCCACACACCCCTAATTGTAGCCAATCCTAATGAGTTTCTGCTGTTGAGTGTGGCCTATTATGCTAATGAGTTCCTGCTGGGCGTGGCCAGCTTGGGAGTCAGCCGGAACTCCGTTCCTGTGCGTTCCTGCCCAAAAATAGCTGCTGCTATTATTATTATTATTATTATTATTATTATTATTATTATTATTATTTCCAATACTCCTACAACAGTGTTCGGCAATAAATAGCGATTCAACACTAGATACCATTCAGTGAGGATACAGAAAAGAAGATCACAGGTTTTCATTAGCCAGGTGAGGTAACTAAAATCAAGACGTTCAATAGCCAGGTGAGATAACTAAAATCAAGACGTTCAATACAAACAGGAAATTATGCTTAACGTTAAGGCTATTTCGGATTGTAACATAATCAAATACAGTACCATGCAATCAAAAGAACAGTACATTTCTACAGGCCAGGTTGTTTGGAATTGTTTCGCTATTTTCTAAATAACTGATCGTAGGAAACCAATACTGCCTGGCAATGTTCCCTCTAAACTGTGGAGTTTTGTGAGCAAAAATTCTACTTTGTGAGCTCCTGGCATGAAAGTTGTAAGCGAGCGATTTTGCTACTGCTTCAATTAGTTGGCTCTGGAGCCCCATCCTTCCAGAGCTAAGGCAAAAATGTGTGATCCGGAGGCTAAAAAACTGTGAGCTAGCTCACACTGACTCAGCTTAGAGGGAACACTGCTGCCTGGAACCACTTTTGATATTTTTCTGACAGCAAAGCCAAGGAGTTATATGAAGTACGCCCATAGAGGAAGCAATCCCAGATTCTTTTTTCCCCAATCTGTTAATGTAGGGACATTTTTTTGGCTTCCATTTTTGTGCAATCGTTATTTTTGCTAACATCAATAAGGTAGAAATTAATGTTTCTGTACTTTTGTGACTTACAGATGCACGCCATGTCTCCAAGAGGATAGAGTCCAGATAACTAGGTAAGTTTACATTAGTTATTAATGAAATTTGTTTTAATATCTACCTCCAGTACATTTGAGCTCATTAGCATAACAGGCCACACCCAACAGCAGAGACTCATTAGGATTGGCTACATTAGGGGTGTGTGGCCTAACATGCAAAGGAGTTCCTGCTACAAAAAAAGCCCTGGGTTTTGACAACAAACAAGGTAAAAAGAATAAGAAGCAAAAGGTGGGTGTGGCTGGATGACCACCCTTCTGGTAACATGGGGGTGTGGTCTAATATGCCAATGAGCTGTGCTGTCACGGGTGTGGCCTAATATGCTAATGAGTTTCTGTTGTTGGGTGTGGCCTGTTATGCTAATGAGTTCCTGCTGGGCTTTTTCTACAAAAAGAGCCCTGGATAGGGTATGAACTGAGGGTATGAACTGGGGTTAATCCAACTCTTTCCTCAAGATTTGTGGGAAAGCAAAACATTAGGGGCACTCAAGGGTTCATTTCAAGCTGGAGAGGATGCGGAGGGGGAAGGAACATACATTCATTGTCGGTGGTTTCGCCCAATAGTTCTTACATTTTGGAAAGATATTGCACAACAAATAACATATCACTGGACATACAATTCCTGTTACGACACACCCAATTCTGTTGAACGTTTGGCCTGACTTACACATTCCCGACATACAATTTTTAAAAATTGTCACGCTATTATTGGTAGCTAAAAAAGTAATTGCCTCTCATTGGAAGGCCTCCCAGCCAATGTTCCCTCTAAGCTGTGGTGTCTTGTGAGCAAAAATTCTACTTTGTGAGCTACTGGCATTAAAGGTGTGAGCGAGCGATTTCACTACTGCGTAAATTAGTTTGCTCTGGAGCCCTCCTTCCTGAGCTAAAACAAAAATGTGTGAGCCGGAGGCTAAAAAACTGTGAGCTAGCTCACACTAACTCAGCTTAGAGGGAACACTGCTCCCAGCTACCTGAGGTAAAGGAGCGGTATATATGTCTGTGGGACTACATAACTTTTGACAAAATAGCGGATGTTGAGATGTCAAATGAGTATCCTATGTCGGAGTCAAATTTCCTGAATTAGTGGTACCCGGCATTGGAAAAACTTTTGAAGAAGATGGATTCCCCGTATTCCTTTAGCAATCCCCGCTACTTCAAATTTATCTCATTAACGTCACAATTAAGATTTGTATAAGGTAGTATTGAAGTCAGGTATCAGTCCCCTGGCTGCTTCTACCGTCTGGCCGGTTAATGTACGTAGTGGTGGTCAGTGTTCCCTCTAAGTTGAGTCAGTGTGAGCTAGCTCAGGGGTTTTTTAGCCTCCGGCTCACGCATTTTTGCCTTAGCTCAGGAAGGGATGGCTCCAGAGCAGACTAATCGATGCAGGAGCCAAATGGCACACGCACAACTTTAATGCCAGGAGCTCACAAAGTGGAGCTTTGGTCCATGAGGTCGTGAAGAGTCGGACTCGACTGTGCGACTGAGCAACAACAACAAAACAAACACAAAGTGGAATTTTTGCTCACAAGACTCCACAGCTCAGAGGGTGCGTCGGTGGTGGTAGAGGCCAGTGCCATCAAGTTGCAACCAGCTTACAGTGACCCCCGTAGGGTTCTCAAGGCAAGAGACGTTCAGAGGTGGTCGGCCATGGCCTGCCTCTGCGTAGCCACCCTGGACTTCCGTGGTGGTTTTCCATCCAAGGACTAACCAGGGCCGACCATGCTTAGCTTCCGAGATCGGATGAGATCGGGCTAGCCTGGGTACATTCAGGCCAGGGCATTTAGAGACTCACAAGTCAAAAGGTAGAGTCGGCTTGTAGAGTTAGAGGGAAGAACTGGATGTCCCAGTTCAAGATGGGAGCTTAGCTGCCGTTCACCCAACAAGGCGGGAAGCTTACTCACAGGGGTAGTTGGTGCCACCAGAGCCAGAAGAGGTGGGATGACGTTCTGCTGGATGAGAGAATCTCTGTACATGGGGCCGTCGCCTGCAGGTAAGAGCAGCGGTCAAGAGGATCACTCGCCAATAAGCGTTCTGTTACCCCTGAAGATGGTAGATACTGACTTGAGTTACAAACAGGGGTCATTTCCGGCGAGAGCGCACAGGAGCGGAGCTCCGGCAGTAAAGAGCCCAGGGGCGGGCACATGCAACAAGCCCCACCCCCTGCTCCCAGCAGCCCTCAGTCAGAGCAAGAAGCAGCCAGGTAAGTTGCAGAGCTCCCCCCGGTTCAAAACAGTCCAGTGGCACTTTTAAGACCAAGTTTTATTCAGGTACAAGCTCTCCCTCCTCTACGAGGA
>NW_015168138.1:52357-67414 GCF_001447785.1 Gekko japonicus | reverse complement strand
GCTTGACGCAATCGGTCCATCTTTGAGCTCTGTACGAGTAAGATTCAGAACTGATATTCAGTAAGGCAGGGCTCCCCAACGTGGTGCCCACAGGTGGCAGGCGGTGTGTCCCTCTAAGCTGAGTTAGTGTGAGCTAGCTCACAGTTTTTTAGCCTCTGGCTCACACACCTATGTCTTAGCTCGGGAAGGAGGGCTCCAGAGCAAAGTCATTTATGCAGGAGTCAAATCACTCGCTCACAACTTGAATGCCAATAGCTCACAAAGCAGAATTTTTGCTCACAAGACTCCGCAGCTTAGAGGGAACACTGGTGGCAGGGCGTCCACCAGTACTTCCCTTTGCGCTCACCAAGGTTCCCAGAAAGTGGACAGGGCCATTGTAAGGCAGGCCTCGTTACTGTCTTCCCTCATTCAAACACTGGTAGGTGAGGGCTGTTAACCACTACACCAAACTGGCTGTCATCGACCCAAAGTGGTGAAACAGGAAGCCCAGTTGTTTAAGACCATGGACTCTAATCAGGGCGGACCGAGTTAGATTCCCCGCTCCTCCACATGCATCAGCTGGTGTGACCGTGGGTCAGTCCCAAGTTCTCTCAGAGCTGTTCTCTCAAGGGCAGTCCTCGAGAGAGCTCTCTCAGCCCCACCTCCCTCACAGGGTATCTGTCGTGGGGAGGGGAAGGGAAAGGAGTTTGTCAGCCGCTCTGAGACTCCTTCAGGTATTGAAGGGCGGGGTATAGATCCAGTCTCTTCTTCTATATCAAAGTGACAGAATGAGCTGAATTTTGGAGCATCCCTTGTTAGGTATGCTGGTGTGACCTTGGGTCAGTCACAAGTTCTCTCAGAGCTGTTCTCTCAAGGGCAGTCCTTGAGAGAGCTCTCTCAGCCCCACCTACCTCCCAGGGTGTCTGTTGTGGGGAGGGGAAGGGAAAGGAGATTGTAAGCCGCTCTCCTTTGGGTAGTGAAGGGCGGGGTATAAATCCAATCTCTTCTTCTTCTAGATCAAAGTGACCGAATGAGCTGAATTTTGGGAGTATCCCTTGTTAGGTATGCTGGTGTGACCTTGGGTCAGTCACAAGTTCTCTCAGAGCTGTTCTCTCAAGGGCAGTCCTTGAGAGAGCTCTCTCAGCCCCACCTACCTCCCAGGGTGTCTGTTGTGGGGAGGGGAAGGGAAAGGAGATTGTAAGCCGCTCTCCTTTGGGTAGTGAAGGGCGGGGTATAAATCCAATCTCTTCTTCTTCTAGATCAAAGTGACCGAATGAGCTGAATTTTGGGAGTATCCCTTGTTAGGTATGCTGGTGTGACCTTGGGTCAGTCACAAGTTCTCTCAGAGCTGTCCTCTCAAGGGCAGTCCTTGAGAGAGCTCTCTCAGCCCCACCCACCTCACAGGGTGTCTGTTGTGGGGAGGGGAAGGGAAAGGAGATTGTAAGCCGCTCTGAGACTCCTTCAGGGAGTGAAGGGCGGCGTATAAATCCAGTCTCTTCCTCTTCATCATCACCTTTCCATATGTACCCTTATCTCAGTCCCACTCCCCTGTAGTGTGAACAATCTACAAACTGGAGCCTATTGCCATCATTGTGAATTTCCCAGGACTGCACTCCCCTTTATAGCCACCCATGGACAGGAACGGCCCTCCACCCTCCCACCCGTGTTTCAGCTCAACACTCAGCTGCTGTTCCAGCGACAGCACCAAGTCTTCCATTAGCATCTAGGCGGAGACCAAGCAAAGTCTGTTTGGCTTAACATACCTGGCTGACTGAGCCGCCTTCAGGTGCAAGGGAAAGCTGTCTGAGTTTATAGCGTTGACTATTTCTTCCAAAGACAGCTCGGCAACCTGCAACGGGGCAGAAAAGGGATCCAGAATTGGCCACGGATGGAGAAACGCATGACCTAGATACCCAACGTTCCGCTTCCCAGCTACGGCTGCTCTCCAGGAGCAGATCTAGAAAGCTCAGGAGAGCTGCATAGAACCGAGTTGGAAGGGACCTCCGGGGTCATCTAGTCCAACCCCCTGCACAGTGCAGGGAATTCACAAATACCTCCCCCCACCCACGCCCCCAGTGACCCCTGCTCTACGCCCAGAAGAGGGCAAAACAAAAACAAAAAAACCCCTTCCAGGATCCCTGGCCAAACTGGCCTGGAGAAAAATTGCTTCCTGAACCCCAAAGTGGCAATAGGCATTTCCCTGGGTGTGCCAGAAAGGGCCACGAGGACTAAGCCCTGAGGCAACCCTTCCTGCCGTCCCTCTCATGATCTCTCTAGGTTTACAGAATCAGCATGGCTGTCCGATGGCCATCTAGCCTCTGTTTGAAAACCTCCAGAAGAGGAGAGCCTTGCACCTCCCGAAGAAGCGTGTTCCACTGAGGAACCGCTCTAACTGTCAGGAAGTTCTTCCTAATGTTTAGCTGAAAACTCTTCTGATTTCATTTCAACCCGCTGGTTCTGGTCCGACCTTCTGGGGCAACAGAAAACAACTCTGCCCCATCCTCTGACAGAGCTTCAAGTACTTGAAGATGGTTATCATATCACCTCTCAGTCGTCTCCTCTCCAGGCTAAACATACCCAGCTCCTTCAACCTTTCCCTCATGGGACTTGGTCTCCAGACCTCTCGCCGTCTTCTTTCCCCTCCTCTGGACACATTCCAGCTTGTCTTAAATTGTGGTGCCCAAAACTGAACACAATCCTCTAGGTGAGGTCTAACCAGAGCAGAGTAAAACGATACCATCACTTGGCGTGATCTGGACACTAGACTCCTGTTGATACAGCCCAAAGTGGCATTTGCCCTTTTAGCTATCGCATCACACTCCTGACTCATGTTCAGCGTATGGTCTACTAAAACCCTTAGTCCTTTTTGCACCTGCTCCTGCCAAGAGAAGTCTCCCCCATCCTATAATTATGCATTTGATTTTTCCTACCTAAATGCAGAACTTTACACTTATCCCCACTGAAATTCATTTTATTTGTTTTAGCCCAGTTTTCCAGCCTGTCAAGATCATCCTGTATACTGACTCTGTCTTCTATTGTATTTGCTGCCCCTCCCAATTTACTGTATTCATCAACCACTTCCAACAACCAGCAAGACAAATTACTGTCATGGCTGTCAGTTCTGACGGCATGCTCTTGCAGCTAGCTAGATCTTGGTAAACGTTAAGGCCTTAAGGCAATTCAAATGTTAAATTGACACTTAAGTGACAGATCTTAACCTAGCAAGTTTTGACCCCAAGAGAGGCATCATTCCCTACATAGGCCACGGATCACAGCATGAAACTGACTTATACTGAATCAGACCACTAGTGCAGTGGCTCTCCAAAGTCTCAGGCGGAGGTCTTTCACATCACCTACAGCCTGATCCCTTTCAACTGGAGATGCCGGGGAACCTGGGACCTTCTGCATGTAAGGCAGATACTCTACCACTGAGCCACAGCCCCTTGAGTTCTACATGCCAAGTAATGCCATTTCAACCCCTGGCATCTCTAATTAAGAACTTCTTCGGTGATATGTCCTTCTCTGCCCAAGACCATGGACAGCCACCACCAGTAAGACTAGACAGTACTGTGCTAGAGTTCCATGACTAGAACTGATCAGCTTCCCAAAGCAAGGAAAATACTGTGCCCTTGTATCAAGAGTTAGGGAACACTTGGCTTTAAGAACATCAGAAGAGCCCTGCTGGATCAGACCAGTGGTCCATCTAGTCCAGCATCCTGTCTCACACAGTGGCCTCAACCAGTTCCTCTGGAGGGCCAACAACAGGGCACAGAGGCCGAGGCCTTTCCCTGAGAAGAACATCAGAAGAGCCCTGCTGGACCAGACCAGTGGTCCATCTAGTCCAGCATCCTGTCTCACACAGTGGCCAACCAGTTCCTCTGGATGACTGACAACAGGATTTCAAGCATTTGGGGGATGCATTTCTCTCTGGCACGTCCATACCAGGTTCTTGTCTTCTTTCTCTGGAGACAGGCTGTCTTCCATTGAAAAAGAGATGTTCCTTCGCTTCAGGTACTGTTCATCTTTCCTAGCCTTACGAAGTTCAACTGCGACTTCTACTCTTTGTCTTCTCATCGCCTGCGGAAGAGTAGGGGAGGAGAGCCATCAAGCACTATGCCATCTTCTCAGTCTCCCGCAACCCCACACAGCAAAAACCTCATCTCCTTCCTCACAAAGCATGACCAACAACTGCATTTTATTATAGAACAAAGTTTGAGTCTTTAGTTTAAGACTAAAGGTGCCACTGAACTCAAACTGTGTTTGGTTGCTTCAGACCAACATGGCTGCCCACCTGAATGGATTTTATTACGTTAGATTTAATAGTTAACTCAGCTAGCGGTACAAAGGAAGGTACCCAGTTGAGGGATTGACTTGTCCAGCAAGAACACATTTTACAGTGAGGAAAAGCCAAGCACAGAGGTAACCATAGGGCAGTGGTGGCAAACCTACGACACATGTGCCAGAGGCGGCACTCAGAGCCCTCTCTGTGGGCACGCGTAACATCGCCCCAGCCAGGCCCGGACCATCATTAAAGGGTCGAATTCTCTGCCAAATGATTTTAAGTAAATGAAAGCATTTGGGATTGCTTTCCTTACTTTGTTTGGATCATCTTAAGTTAATGTAGGAGTTGTTTTTTCTAGAGTAAAACCTCAGTATTCGGGTTAAATTGCCGTGTTGGCACTTTGCGATCGACAAGTGGGTTTTGGGTCGCAGTTTGGGCACTCGGTCTCTAAAAGGTTCGCCATCACTGCCATAGGGTATGAACAGAACACAACAGAAGTTCAAGCCAGAACCGAGTCTATTCAGGCCAAAGCTCAGAATGTGGTACTGGGCACCTGTGGAGGAGCAGCTACAAGGTTTAGGCTGAAAAGTTAACCTAGATAATTTGCTAGATTTATTTCACACATAAGAAATTGTTCCATGTAGGGAAGGTCATTTTTAATATCAAGACATTGCTGTGTTATGAGGTAAACGCAGGGCGATCTGCTGTGAGGGAAGGAAAGCTACGAAGTATGTAGGCCTCAAGGCAGCCTGCCAAGCAGTAATGCTATTCCATTGCAACTGTTGTTAAGGGAGTGGGTTTCTCTGACGTTTTCAGTGAGCTTCTCCATAATGGACAGGTAGGGTTGCCAGCTCAAAGTTGGGACATTCCTGGAGATTTTGGGGTGGAGTCTTAGGAGAGGCCTCAGCTAGATATACAGCCAGGGGTCATTTCGTAGAAAAAGAGATGCACGAGCTCATTTGCATAACTCATTTGCATATGCCACACCCCCTGACCTCACCGGAAGTGTGTCAGAAGGCAACGCCCACCGCTCAGGCTCCACTGGGCTGTTTTGGAGGATTGCTAGCTATGGGGGGGGGGAGCACAAATCTGCCCTCACAGAGGAGGGAGAGCTTGTATCTGAATAAACCTTGGTCTTAAAGGTGCCACTGGACTGTTTTGGATTGCTAGCTATGGGTGGGGGGGAACGTGCAGATCTGTCCTCGCAGAGGAGGGAGAGCTTGTACCTGAATAAACCCTGGTCTTAAAGGTGCCACTGGACTGTTTTGGATTGCTAGCTATTGGGGGGGGGGAACGTGCAGATCTGTCCTCGCAGAGGAGGGAGAGCTTGTACCTGAATAAACCCTGGTCTTAAAGGTGCCACTGGACTGTTTTGGATTGCTAGCTATGGGGGGGGGGAACGTGCAGATTTGCCCTCGCAGAGGAGGGAGAGCTTGTACCTGAATAAAACTGGGTCTTAAAGGTGCCACTGGACTGTTTTGGACTGGGGGTGGCACTGCAGCTTACCTGGCTGCTTCTTGCTCTGACTGAGGACTGCTGGGAGCAGGGGGCGGGGCTTGTTGCATGTGCCCCACCCCCTGGGCTCTTTACTGCCGGAGCTCCACTCCTGTGCGCTCCTGCAGGAAATGACCCCTGTATACAGCCACTGTCCAAATCCACCATCTTCTCCAGATGGACAGATCTGCCATTTGGAGATCGGTAGTAATTCTGGGAGACTGACAAATCCACCGGGAGGCTGACAAACCCTAGACAGAAGTGTTCAAACTGCATCACTTGGAACAGGTCCATTAGTGGATGGTTGGTCCACTTTAATTGGTGCTTGACTTAGAAAGCATGAGCTGAGGGTATGAGACCCAATTGGCTGAAATCCCCAGCTTCCGTACATGTAAACCGTTTCAGGAGGAGGAGGAGGTTGGATTTATACCCCGCCCTTCACTACCCGAAGGAGTCTCAGAGCGGCTTACAGTCTCCCTTCCCTTCCCTCCCCCTCCCCACAACAGACACCCTGTGAGGGAGGTGGGGCTGAGAGAGCTCTTTTGAGAACTGCTCATGAGAGAAGAGCTCTGAGAGAACTGTGGCTTGCCCAGGGTCATCCAGCAGCTACAATTGGAGGAGTGGGAAATCAAACCCGGTTCTCCCAGATTAGAGTCCGCGCACTTAACCACGACACCAAACTGTCGTAGTAAAGTGCAACTTGAATTTATTTGGCTTTTTATGCCTCCAAAGACTTCTTAAGTCCTGAGGATCCCTGGCCCCAAATATGTCCAGCTGTCTTAGTATTTTAGGTTTTTAATTACATGTTTAACTGTACATCTGATTTTATCTCTTGTTTTATTATTGATGTATGTCGCCCAGAGCCCTGTTTTTACAGGGATGTGGCGATTCATAAACGGAATAAGTAATAACAAAAACCTTGGGTGCGCTGGGAGGGGACCAAGGCTGCTGTAAGCTACTTTGAGTCAGCGGGGTGAGAAAGAAAACAATAAAAGCCTTGAGCATCCACAGCTGTGGGTTCTTCATAGCTCAGGGGACAACCTAGAATCCTGCTTTGGTAAGAGATGGGATTTAACCAAAACACATTGGCCTGCAGTAAAGCCCTCTCCTTACAGAGCCAGTTTGGTGTCGTGGTTAAGAGCGCGGACTCTAATCTGGGAGAACCGGGTTCGATTCCCCACTCCTCCACATGCAGCTGCTGGCGTGACCTTGGGTCACTCACAAGTTCTTTCAGTTCAATTCAAGTTCATTGAATGTGGTAGCTTAATCTGTTTCTCATGGACTGTTAGTACACAGTCTGGGAATTGTTAATCTAGCCAGTTTGGTGTCATGGTTAAGAGCATGGACTTTAACCTGGGAGAACCGGATTCGATCCCCCACTCCTCCACATGCAGCTGCTGGTGTGACCTTGGGTCAGTCACAAGTTCTTTCAGAGCTGTTCTCTCAAAAGTGGTTCTCAAGGGAGTTCTTGAGAGAGCTCTCTCAGACCCACCTACCTCACAGGCAGTGTTCCCTCTAACCTGAGTTAGTGTGAGCCAGCTCACTGTTTTTTTAGCCTCCGGCTCACACATCTTTGTTTTAGCTCAGGACGGATGGCTCCAGAGCAAGCTACTTTATGCTGTAGCCAAATGGCTCGCTCACAACTTTAATGTCAGTAGCTCACAAAGTAGAATTTTTGCTCACAAGACTCCATAGCTTAGAGGGAGCATTGCTCACAGGGTGTCTGTTGTGGGGAGGGGAAGGGAAAGGAGATTGTAAGCTGTTCTGAGACTCCTTCAGGTGGTAAATCCAATCGCCTCTTCTTTTTGTTGTGTACTGCTACTTGCTGGTCATTGCCCCCGCCTGAAATTTAATTGCTTCCGCCCACTGTTTCCCAGCACCTGGCATTTAGAGGTATACTGCTCCTATACATGGAGGCTCCCAATTATGCCCAAGAAGTTCTGTGCGACTGCAGTACTGACGAGGCTGTAGAATAGAGTGCGACCCATGTGGAATCCAAAAACCTCAGCCCCCACCCATACTCACTTCCGCATCTTTCCCTTTATTTTTAAATTGCTTCATCCGCTCGTCTTGCTCGTTTGTGGTGGGCATTGTCGAGCCAGCAACGAAAACACACAGCGACGCAAACAGGGCGTTTCCACTTCACACCTAAGCAATTAAAGAGATGGTTTAGTGGGGAATCCAGTTTCCTTGCTGTTATCAAGCCAAACGAAGCATGGTTGATTCCCAGAGGGCAAAAGGCACCAGCTTGTTAATACATGTTATTTGATTTTCGGTGCTTTTTAATAAAAAAAAATGCTGGTTTACAGACCTAGACAGCTGCTTTTAAGATCACAGAGGCAACCCTGCAAGAAAGAAGATGTTTAACGACTTGGGGGTGCCAGAAGCAACGTATTTTCCCCACCAGAGTCAAGTGCAGCTCTAGAAAGGAGTTTTAAACTGTAGAACAAGCAGGGCTATTTTTGGGCAGGAACGCACAGGAACGGAGTTCCGGCTGGCTCCCGAGTTGGCCACGCCCAGCAGGAACTCATTAGCATAATAGGCCACACCCAACAGCAGAAACTCATTAGGACTGGCTACATTAGGGGTGTGTGGCCTAACATGCAAAGGAGTTCCTGCTCCAAAAAAGGCCCTGGGTTTTGACAAACAAGGTAAACAGAATAAGAAGCAAAAGGTGGGTGTGGCTGGATGACCACACTTCTGGTAACATGGGGATGCGGCCGAATGTGCTAATGAGCTGTGCTGTCAGGGGTGTGGCCTAATATGCTAATGGGTTCCTGCTGTTGGGTGTGGCCTATTATGCTAATGAGTTCCTGCTGGGCTTTTTCTACAAAAAGAGCCCTGGAACAAGCATTCCCAAACCTGTGAAATCGGGTCCCAGGATCTTGCAGTTCTTTTGATCTGACCATGCTGTTTTAAGTTTCCCAAGTGAGTCGCCATGCCAAGTAAATTTGGACTTTGGGAACCATGTGCAAGAAAGGCTGGGTACCAATGCTCCCTCTAAGCTGTGGAGTCTTGTGAGCAAAAATTCTACCTTGTGAGCTACTGGCATTAAAGTTGTGAGTGAGCCATTTGGCTACTGCATCAATTCGTTTGCTCTGGAGCCCCATCCTTACTGTGTGAACCGGAGGCTAAAAAACTGTGAGCTAGCTCACACCAACTCAGCTTAGAGGGAACCCTGCTGGGTACCACCGTTGTAGAAGAGGCCTGGAAAGAAATATCTCCCCACTGGAGTTCCAACACTGTTAACTTCATACCAGATATTCCATATCAGATTAAATAGGGTTACCAGCAATGTTCCCTCTAAGCTGTGGAGTCTTGTGAGCAAAAATTCTACTTTGTGAGCTACTGGCATTAAAGTTGTGAGTGGCGATTTGGCTGCTGCATAAATCAGTTTGCTCTGGAGCCCTCCTCCCTGAGCTAAGGCAAAAATGTGTGAGTCGGAGGCCAAAAAACTGTGAGCTGGCTCACAATAACTCAGCTTAGAGGGAACACTGGTTACCAGATGTCCCCTTTTAGGAGGACATGTTTTCTTTTGGGGTTGGAAGGTAGGAATATTCCTAGATCCAGGTGGGGCAGCCGTGTTGATCTGATGTAGCAGAACACATTTGGAGTCCAGTAGGACCTTATTTATTTATATTTATTTTATTGTTTATATTTATATCCCGCCTTTCCAGATATCTGGCTCAAGGCGGCTCACAACATTAAAATGGCATAAACAACCGAGTTAAAACAATTCATAAATAGCATACCAGTCAAAACACCAGTTGCAATTAACCCAACAGAAATGGTGGTAATCCAAATCCCGTCCAATGATAGGGTGGAATCTCAGGCCGGAGGGTGTTCTGAAATTTTCCAGACCAGACGATGTTCCAGGGCACACTCATCAGTGGCAGCCCCTAATCAAAAGCCTGGTGGAAGAGCTCCATCTTACAGGCCCTGTGGAACCGGAAAAGGTCCCGCCGGGCCCTGATGTTCTCTGGGAGCTCGTTCCACCAGGTTGGGGCCGCCACCGAAAAAGCCCTGCTTCTGGTGACGTTCAGCCTGGCTTCTTTCGGACCACGGTCAGGCGATGTTGCGACCCTGACCGCAGTGCTCTCTGGGGCAAATATGGAGCACACTTCTTCACACACAAAAGCTCATACCTTGAATAAAGCTTTGTTGGTCTTAAAGGTGCTAGTGGACTCAGGGATATTCCTAGCTAGTAGCAGTTCTCACAGCTTAAATAGTAGAGGTGTTTCAAATGAGATTGGTCAAAGTGATCACCAACGTTCCCTCTAAGTTGTGGAGTCTTGTGAGCTACTGGCATTAAAGTTGTGAGGGAGCGATTTGGCTACTGCATAGATCAGTTTGCTCGGGAGCCATCCTTCCTGAACTAAGACAAAAAATTGTGAGCTGGAGGCTAAAAAACTGTGAGCTAGCTCACGCTAACTCAGCTTAGAGGGAACACTGGTGATCACTGGTTTGAAGTTGCCAGCGTCTAACCATGTTTCATAAAGTTTCTCTTTCCTTCCCTGTTTAAGCTTCCTCGTTGCAATTGGTTTTTTTTTAATTTCTCTTTTTACTATTATTATTACAGCTATCATTGCCATTCAACACTACAGTTATTTGTAGTTATATTGCTTTTATCTTGGCTTCTTGGCTATTTGGCAAGCTGTGTTGTTAGTTCTCCTTTGACGTTGTAGCTATGCCAATAAAGGTTGTAGTGATAATAATGTCCTCTTTTTTTTGCTTTTCAAAACATGGTGACCCTAGATTAAGAATCCCCTAAAGAAAGGTCCTGAACTCAAGAAGTCACCCTTTCCCTCTAAGTTGAGTCAGTGTGAGCCAGCTCACAGTTGTTTGGCCTCCAGCTCACAGATTTTTGTCTCTGCTCAGGGAGGAGGGCTCCAAAGCAAACTCATTTATGCAGGAGCCAAATCGCTCGCTCACAACTTTAATGCCAGGAGCTCACAAAGCAGAATTTCCACTCACAAGACTCCACAGCTTAGAAGGAGCATTGTTTCCAAGTACACATGAAACTGCCCTATACCAAGCCAGACTACTTGCCTACGATAAGCTACACCCCCCAAATTGAGTATTTTGCCTACTCTGACTGGCAAGAAATCTTTCACAACACCTAGAATAGGAGTCCCCGGCGCGATGCCCTCCAAGTGTGTTCAGGAAGCAGCCAGCCCCATGGGACGTCTGATTGGTCACTGGAGAGCCCATTCACTGCGCAGATTATTTAAAACACTGCCTCCACAACAGCTACCACCACGGCACAAGGAGCTTCACGGAGGGACCTAAGGTAAGCTAAGCTGTGCGTATCCAAGGAAATATTTTAGCACTGTATGCTTTTAAAAAAGGTATCCTGTTCAGAATTCCTGCCTGAAATGCGGAAGGGTTCCTAGTAGAGCTACATTGATTTGCAGTATAACAGCTAGATCCAAACCAATGTTCCCTCTAAGCTGTGGAGTCTTGTGAGCAAGAACTCTACTTTGTGAGCTCTTGGGCATTAATGTTGTGAGTGAGCGATTTGGCTACTGCATACATTAGTTTGCTCTGGAGCCATCCTTCCTGAGCTGAGACAAAAATGTGTGAGCCGGAGGCTAAAAAACGGTGAGCTAGCTCACACTAACTCAGCTTAGAGGGAACACTGAAAACCCATTAGCACCTTGAGAGTCAGTTTGGTGCTGTGGTTAGGACCGCAGACTCTAACATGGGAGAACCGGGTTTGATTCTCCATGCCTCCACATGTAGCTGCTGGTGTGACCTTGGGTCAGTCACAAGTTCTCTCAGAGCTGTTCTCTCACAAGCAGTTCAGCCCCACCTGCCTCCCAGGGTGTTTGTTGGGGGGAGGGGAAGGGAAAGGAGACTTTAAGCCTCCTTTGGGTACTGAAGTATAAATCCAATCTCTTCTCTTCTTCTTCAAGGCTGTGACATCCTTGGTTATTGGGGAGACTGTTTTACCTTTAAAACACACCCTGTGTACATGAACTTGGTAGATTTCTGCTGCCACTAGGAATTAAAAATTCCAACTCTCTCTCTTTTGGTAGAATGACCCAGGGTCTGGGCACTTCGGAGGACTATGTGGCCCTGAGGAAGGACTATTCTGATTGCTGGGATAAGTTTAAAGAAAAAAATGATTTATTTAATAAAGAACAAAATAGGTTTCTGGTTATTTTGAACTGTTGCTGAAGGAAGGAACTTGTAAATATAACTGGTAAAGCTAGGTGTCACAAACAGTCTCTCAGGCTAAACGGTTTGTCTTATTCACACAGAACAGACTCAAACTCCCATAGTCACACAGACTATGCTCTCTCTCCAAACTCCACACACAGAATCCTCTCATAGACACCTCTCCTCCCACACTCTCAGCCATCAGCCAATCACATCACACTTGTCTCCCTCTATCCCTCTCCTTATATTACTGCAGTCAAACTAAACATTTAAAGAAACACACACACCAAAAAATGGAATCATTACAGAGACCAATAAGGTTTTGGAGGTATCTGACAAAGGAAGGCTTGATTCTCAGAAACTTAAAACTCCCCCAATCTTGTTACCAAGGTGTTACTGGACTCAAATGCAGCTATCAGAACATTGCATAACCTCACTCCCTGATGTCGTATGGTTAGAACAAAGCTTGAGTCCAGTGGCACCTTTAAGACCAACGAAGTTTTATTTAAGGTATAAGCTTTTGTATGCAGGCACACGAAAGCCAATTTGTTTGTCTTAAAGGTACCACTGGACTCAGACTTTGTTCTGCGGCTTCAGACCAACAGGGCTACCCCCCCCCACCCGAATCAACTCTATGGTCAACTTCACTTCCTATGGTAGCCATTTTGTGGCTGCAACTACTGTGCTGTGTCAGGACTCCAGAGACCCCTGCAGGCTCAAAAAGGTTGGGGACTCCAACCTAGAATATAACTTTTTTTTTTTAATGGAGATGGCAAGCAGGGCCGGCTCGCCCGCTAGGCGAACTAGGCACTCGCCTAGGGCGCGCCGGCCCTCAGGGGCGCCAAAGTGCACCCCCCAAAACTCCCCCCTTCCCGCCGCCCTAACCGGGCGATCCGCCATGGTGGCTGATGAGGAGCAGAAGCGGGAAGCGCTAGGGGTGTCGCGCCCTCCGGCCCCCCCCTCCCGAAGTGAGAAAGAGAGAAAAAAAGGCTGCGGGGATTCGCGTGCTCGCTCTCCCTCTCTCTCTCTGCAGGAGGGAGGGAAGAAGGAAGGAAGGCTGGCTCTCTCCCTCTGTCTCCATCCTCTGCTCCCCTTTTCTACACACCCAGCCTGCCGAAGAGTCCTGGAGTACTCGCAGGCTTGCGCACGGCTAGGACCACGGTGGGTCCACAAAGGCAGTGCCACAAAGGCAGTGCGGCTGTTTCTCTGTGTAAATGGGGCCCCCCCCCCCCCCAATTCGCAGCTCCCTTTCCTGGCGAGGGGGAAGACCGCCTTGAAAGAAAGCCACAGCTTTGTTCGAAAGTCAGCTCCAGGCAAGACAAAGAAACTTCCTTCCAAGTGTCGGGGTGGGTGGGGTGGGGGTTGTAACCGGCCTCCCTGCCCCTCTTTTGGACCCCTGGGCGCACTCCCCTGCCTCTCCAACATCCGTCCGTCCATGCTCGCCCGGCCCCGGCCTTGAACAGTCCCGTTGCTTAAACACAACAGCCGACAAGCGCCGGCTGCCAGGACGACTCGGAGCGAAAGAAAAGGCGAGGGAGAAAGCTGCGGCCAGTGCCGGATTTACGCATAAGCTAAATAAGCTACAGCTTAGGGCCTCGCAATGTGCTGGGGCCTCGAATAAAAACACAATACAAAAAATGATTTCAAATATTAAAAATCTTTGACCTGTAATAGGGTGAGACCAGCTGATGTAATTTAAAACAGTAGGGGGCCTCTGGGTTTTGTATAGCTTAGGGCCTCAGCAAGTCTAAATCCGGCCCTGGCTGCGGCTATTATGGGATCGTTGTCGAGCCCCGGAGGGGGGGAGTGGGGTGCTTAATTAAAGCCCCGGAGGAGGATTCCCCCCCCCCGGAACAAAAGTGCCTCCAGGTCAAGTGGGATCCCTCCCCTCCCGTCGGAGGGCCAGGGCGGAGAGGGGTCACTTTCCTTGCGCCGGGTCCTCTGGTTTTCTCCGGGGGGAAGAGGAAGAGGGAGGCTGGATTAGCTGAAGGAAGACGACAGCGGGGCAGCCCTGTCTGTCTGAAGCAGCAGAACAAACGTTGAGTCCAGGGGCACCATGAAGACCCACATCTGGTTCAGGGTAGAAGCTTCCCTGTGGTGCTTGCGCACTGAAGCTCATTCCTCGAAGGAAACTTTGTGGGTCCTAAAGGTGCCACTGGACTCAGACTTTGCTTAGCTATGTTTGACAAAAGAGATGGGGCCAGTCACAGAGTTGGGTCGCCCTGTGGAGGCCAGCCCGTGGGAAGGCGCGCCTTGCCCGGTAAGGCCATTTTCACACGTGACTCCAGCACCGCTTCGACTCCTCCTCTCCCCCATCTTAGTCGGACACGCGTCTTAATGCTGCTGAAGCTGCACAGAGGGAGACAGACGCCCGGAGAGCGTCGGGAGAAGAAGGGAGGGTTTCTGCCCTCTCTCTCTCTGCGGGGGGGAGGGAAGAAGGAAGGAAGGAAGGCGAGGAGGAGGCAGAGGGCGCCATGGGGGCAGGGGGGTCTCCTCTTCCCTCTTCCTCCTCCTCCTCCTCCTCGCACGGTTCAGCGTGAAATACACACGAAACTTGAACTTGCTTCCTAAGGCTTCTCTGTGCAGCCGCTTGACGCAATCGGTCCATCTTTGAGCTCCGTACCAGTAAGATTCAGAGCTGATATTCAGTAAGGCAGGGCTCCCCAACGTGGTGCCCAGGCGGTGTTCCCTCTAAGCTGAGTGAGTGTGAGCTAGCTCACAGTTCTTTAGCCTCTGGCTCACACACTTTTGTCTTAGCTCGGGAAGGATGGGCTCCAGAGCAAACTCATTTAGGCAGGAGTCAAATCGCTCGCTCACGACTTGGAATGCCCATAGCTCACAAAGCAGAATTTTTGCTCACAAGACTCCGCAGCTTAGAGGGAACACTGGTGGCAGGGCGTCCACCAGTACTTCCCTTCGCGCTCACCAAGGTTCCCAGAAAGAGGACAGGGCCATTGTAAGGCAGGCCTTGTTACTGTCTTCTCTCATTCAAACAAAAAAAAAAATGTCCACTGGTGGGGTGGGCTGTTAACCACTACACCAAACTGGATGTCATCGACCCAAAGTGGTGAAACAGGAAGCCCAGTTGTTTAAGACCATGGACTCTAATCGGGGAGGACCGAGTTAGATTCCCCGCTCTT
>NW_015168138.1:48923-52110 GCF_001447785.1 Gekko japonicus | reverse complement strand
GGTAAGCTGGTGTGACCGTGGGCCAGTCACAAGTTCTCTCAGAGCTGTTCTCTCAAGGGCAGTCCTCGAGAGAGCTCTTTCAGCCCTACCTACCTCACAGGGTGCCTGTTGTGGGGAGGGGAAGGGAAAGGAGATTGTAAGCCGCTCTGAGACAGCATCAGGTAGTGAAGGTCGGGGTATAGATCCAGTCTCTTCTTCTTTATCAAAGTGACCAAATGAGCTGAATTTTGGAGCATCCCTTGTTAGGTATGCTGGTGTGACCTTGGGTCAGTCACAAGGTCTCTCAGAGCTGTTCTCTCAAGGGCAGTCCCCGAGAGAGCCCTCTCAGCCCCACCAACCTCACAGGGTGCCTGTTGTGGGGAGGGGAAGGGAAAGGAGATTGTAAGGCGCTTCTCCTCCTCGGCACGGTTCAGCGTGGGCTGAGTGAACGAGTGTGTGTGTGCCACCCCGCCGCCCAGCCCCACCCCGGGCCAGCCCCGCAGCTCACCCGACCTCCCCCTCCCCCCGGGGGGGGAGGAGAAGGCGGCAGCAAAGGGGTCTCCCGGCCCCACCGGGAGGTTGGCACCTGCGCCTGCCTAGGGTGCAGAAGCACCTCCATCCGGCCCTGATGGCAAGGATGGAACTCAAGACCTTTGGCATGCAAAAGCAGAAGTCCCGCCACAGTGAGCCTCCACCTCCCCTGCATCAAACAGTGAGGTCTCAAGCACCCAGCAAAAATGCTTTATGCGGAAACAGGAATAGGGATAAGTATTAACTTCCCCTAACTTATAAAACACCTTTTCTCTTTAGTGACCAATTACTAGGTCAATGGCCATTAAAAACCATCTCAGAAGTAGATAGGATTCGCTTTATTGACCAGTTTCTAGGTTAATAGCTATTAGAAGCCACCTCAGCAGCAGAGTTAATAAGGGTATGTTTTTTTAAAAAAAAACAAGAGGGAAAGGAATTCTCTCTGGAAGGTTTGCAAGCCTGGCTTGAACTTTGACTCTGGGCATTTTACGATCCTGCAGAATCCCAGACAAGGAAGCCAAGGAAACTACCCCAGCCCCCGAGCAGCAGTCAGGAAGGAAGGCACACTCTGCAAAGCAAAATATAAAAATAAAAAGCCAAGGTGGAGCGAGCCATTTGCAAGCTTAGCAAACAGGAAAGACGGTGGCTCCTCTTCCCCCAACACATTAATACAGCAGCTAACGTTTTCTAAAATGCAATTAAACAACAACCAAGAAAATAGGAGGAAAAAAAAACCCTTTTTTTGCCACGGTAACCACCACACCCGTCCCATACTCACTTTGCTTCTTGTAATCCGCCTCTCAAGCCATCACAGGTGCGCGTGATGCTTAAATCTCCCGGGAAATTGAGTCCCCGCCCCTCCACGTCCTCCATTGGCAAAGGTGATTCTGTTTTTCCCCCCCTCCCCCTTTCAGGGAAAACTTTATTCCCCCCCTTCCCCACCATCCTGTTACTAAATGTTCTTGCATCTTCTATGGCTGTGGAAATCTCTATGCAAATGGTCAAATAGGAAACGCTCCAAGCAGGTGACCAAAGATAATTAATAGAAAGGTGGAAATTAATGTTTTCATATTCACCTGACCTGTTTAGGGTTACAGCTGCATGTCTCAGATCCTATAGTCTAGTATTGTGTTACCAAGTTTGTAGTACTTAGGAACAATGCTCCCTCTAAGCCATGGAGTCTTGTGAGCAAAAATTCTACTTTGTGAGCTGCTGGCATTAAAGTGGCGAGGGAGCGATTTGGCTGCTGCATAAATGAAGCCCCTCTTTCCTGAGCAGAGACAAAAATGTGTGAGCTGGAGCTCAAAAACTGTGAGCTCGCTCACACTGACTCAGCTTAGAGGGAATAAAAAGGTAAAAGTTCCCTTGCTCAAAAGCCAGTCGAGTCCGACTCTAGGGTTGCGGTGCTCATCTCCGTTTCCAAGCCGAAGAGCCAGCGCTGTCCGAAGACGTTTCCGCGGTCATGTGGCCGGCATGACTAAACACCAAGGCGCACGGAACGCTGTTACCTTCCCACCGAAGTGGTACCTATTTATCTACTTGCAATTTCTTGCTTTCGAACTGCTAGGTTGGCAGGAGCTGGAACTAGATCATGCGGCACACCCGGGTCTCAAACTGCTGAACTACTGACCTTCCATAGCCTGCAGTTCAGCGTCTTAACCACTTGAGCCACCGCAGCTCCTTTTAGAGGGAATACTGGTTAGGAAACCAGGTTCTCCCAGATTAGAGTCCGTGCTCCTAACTACTACACCAAACTGGCTCTTAACCACTACACCAGACCGACCAGGATGGACCTCTTATTGAGCAAACCATGATTTATATTCATAATGACTGAGCGATCCAATCACACCCCTAGCCTGACCCCCCTGATAGATCCAGCCTATTTTATGGTGTATGATAGTAAGAAAGGAAGTTGCAGAGAGAGACGTAGGTTCAGATCTCTGCAAGCAGTATTGCTACTCCAAAAGATCCACGTTAATTTAAGCGGAGAGGCGATGGAGGGAGAAGGTGATACCTTTGCTGAACGGGAAGGGTTTTGGTTTTTTTCCTGAGAAAGACAGTTTGCCCTTCAGCTGAATAAAAAAGATAGCAAGAGTAATGGAGGGCTGAAAAGATTCATGCCTCAAATCTGGATGACAGCGTCCCTTTCGCTCAGTCACAAGTACACTTTTGGAGGAGCTCAGCGTTGACAGCTGCAGAAAACCAGTTCCGGACTAGATTCTTTTGTGGTTGAACGGAACAGTAAAATGTAGACGTTTCTAGAACTTTTGATAGCTGAGGTACATATTTTTTATAAGCGAAGAGCAAAGGTTCCCTTGCTCGAAAGCCAGTCGAATCCGACTCTAGGGTTGCGGTGCTCATCTCCGTTTCCAAGCCGAAGAGCCAGCGCTGTCCGAAGACGTTTCCGTGGTCATGTGGCCGGCATGACTAAACACCAAGGCGCACGGAACGCTGTTCCCTTCCCACCGAAGTGGTACCTATTTATCTACTTGCAATTTCTTGCTTTCGAACTGCTAGGTTGGCAGGAGCTGGAACTAGAGATGGGAGCTCACTCCATCATGTGGCACACTCGGGTCTCGAACTACTGAACTACCGACCTTCCACAGCCTGCAGTTCAGCGTCTTAACCACTTGAGCCACCGCAACTCCAGAACTTTACTACCCCACCCCAAATGTAA
>NW_015168138.1:43053-47092 GCF_001447785.1 Gekko japonicus | reverse complement strand
CCTGCCATTGGCGTTCTTGCGTGCAACACAGAAAGGCCGTTTGTAAAGTGGTTGTACTGCCTTTCTGCTGCCAAGCCAAACCCAAAAAATAGTATTTACTGTCATGTCTAGGACAGGACTATGTGTCTTTTTTTTCTTTTCTTTTTTCAAATATTTCTTTGTTTTCCCCTTGTCCATTTCCACTACTGACAACATTTCCCCCGGGTGAGGTGCAGGGGGGCGGGGAACATGACGAAGCCCCGCCCCCTGCTTTCAGCCGGCCCTCATTCAGCCCTCATTCAGCCAGGAGGAGGCAGGAGAAGAGGGAGGGTAAGTTGCTTCCTCCCTGCCTCTCCCCACCCCTGCCTGCCTGGGGCCAGGGAGGGCCTTGGCGGGGCTTCCTTGCACTCCCGCCCGCCTTGCAGGTCCACCACTGGGCCCCTGATGTCAGGGGGTGCGCCGGGCCCCTCATGGGGCTCGGCAGTGGAGCTGCAAGGCCGGCGGCGGTGGCCGGGACCGTTGGGGGCGGGGTGTGTGGCCTTATGACACACTTCCGGTGATGTCAGGGGGTGAGGCATATGCTAATGAGTTATGCTAATGAGTTCCCCTAGCTCTTTTTCTACGAAACGACCCCTGGTCAGCAACAAAGTGTTTACCTTCAGACCATTCCCGCAGTAGTGAAATTCCCCACGTTGATGTTTTTAAAACTGTGTGTCAAGTGACATTTTCCGCAGTAGATTTTCCCTCGCCAGGCGCAAACCCGGAGTTTTCTCCTTCTCGCCCCGCGTTTTCGGAACTCGCTAAAACTGGGGATTGTAAAATTGTTTGAATTAGCATTCTTCAATTTTATGTGTATTGTTTTTATGGCTTTTTTTTTTGCCATTTTGACCAAAATTTTGGAGGGGCTGAAAAGAAATATTTTAAATAAGTAATAAGTAGAAGCACCAGTTGCACAGTGTATGTGTGTGTGCCCACAGCATATAAAAAAATGTCATTTCAAGCACAGCGAAGCAATAAATGTTAAATTAATGTTAAATTAATGGGCTGATTAATAATAATAAAACGTGAGGTAAGAAGGTAACAGCGTTCCGTGCGCCTTGGTGTTTAGTCATGCCGGCCACATGACCACGGAAACGTCTTCGGACAGCGCTGGTTCTTCGGCTTGGAAATGGAGACGAGCACCGCAACCCTAGAGTCGGATTCGACCGGCTTTCGAGCAAGGGAACCTTTACCTTTAAGAAGGAGAAGACTTCAGGTTTGCGCCTGGTGAGGAAAAATCTACTGCAGAAAAAGTCATATAATGCACAATTTTTAAATGTCAGTGTGAGGAATCTCACTGCTGTGGAAATGGTTTCTAAATCTCCACAGCCAATCAAATCTCTCAACAGCCAATCAGAAGCCTTGTTGGGCAAAAGCCTCACCTGGCCCTGCCCACTTTGCTGGGCGGCACGAACGTTGTTGATGATCGCTGCGGCGCCCACGGGCACCGTGTTGGAGACCCCCCTCCTTAGGGTCTTTTCTTCTACCGTTCCCAAACCCACCTTTCTCTCCAACAGAGAAGCAGATTCCGTAAATAGAACCCGGGAAGGACGCCCTTGCCTTGTTTGGGCCAATACCAGGGTACCGCGGAACACCGGTGGGAATACACAGATCCTTCCCGGGGTCAGACAGCGTGCGACAGCTGGGAATGAACGCCGAACCAGGAAACAGATGCATCAGCATTTCCATATATATATTTGTAGCAGTTAATAAAATACTACAAAGGAAGGAAGGGGGGGAAAAGCAATCCTGTCTCCGAGTCCAGACCTTAATATAACTGCAAGACACACGAACCCCTCGCCAGGTTTTCTCGCTTCATTCTTTCTGGAAAGCAAGAAAGGCCTTCTTCTGTCAATCCGGCCGCTAATTAGCTTCAGCTTCTCCGCTGGAGTAACAAGCTGTGTCAGAAAGGAGCAGCTCCTTTCCCCTCCGGGACCAGCTGGAACAGAGTGACGGAAACAGCAGATGCTAGCAGCGCAAATCAAATTATAAAAAGGGTCCCCCCCCCCCCACCCCGACGGCAAAGAGAACTCCTGACTCTCGTAGGATTCCCTTCTTGTGTGTGTTAGAGACTCCCGGGGGGGTGGGGGGAAAACAATCCTGCTTGACTATAGAGAATAGGATGCCATGTCTTGAACTCTGATCCCCAGCAAGCTAGTTTTCTATGTGAGGAGAGTTCTTTGAAAAAATATGGAGGAGGATTTGAACACACAACCCTCTTCCCCGCAGCCTGAAGTGACGTAGTCCAGGAAAAGTTTTACCACCTGATTTGCTGAAGGAGCCTCACTTTTTAAAGAAAGTCTGAGTAAGATTGATTGTCATTTAGACAGCAGGAACTAAAGTGTTCTGTGAGTGGGTGCAGGAAGGGAAGAAGAAGAGGAGGAGGGGATTGGATTTATACCCCGCCCTTCACTACCTAAGGGAGTCTCAGAGCGGTTTACAATCTCCTTTCCCTTCCTCTCCCCACAACAGACACCCTGTGGGGTAGGTGGGGCTGAGAGAACTTGTGACTGACCCAAGGTCACCCAGCTGGCTTCAGGCGGAGGAGTGGGGAATCAAACCCGGTTCTCCAGATTAGGGTCCTGCCGCTCTTAACCACTACACCAAACTGGAACAGCAGAAGGACGAGCCAGTGACTGCTGAGGGAGGGACTCTCACCAGAACAGTGACAGGTTTCAAACAGTGACATTTGTCTGGGTGGAACATGTCCTGCTTGTACATGCTGTGGGGGGGGTGTTGTGGCTCAGCAGAAACGGCTCTTGACATGGCTCTTTCTCAAGGACAGCTCTTATCAGAGCTACGGCTTGCCCAAGGTCATTCCAGGCAGGTGCAAGTGGAGGAGTGGGGAATCAAACCCGGTTCTCCCAGATTAGGCTCTGTGCTTCTAACCACTACACCAAATTGGCCTGGGGAACACTGGTGCAGAATTGGAACCCTGGGCAGCACGGACTCTAATCTGGGAGAACCGGGTTTGAATCCCCACTCTTCCCACATACAGCTGCTGGTGTGACCTTGGGCCAGTCACAAGTTCTCTCGGAGCTGTTCTCTCAAGAGCAGTCCTCGAAAGAGCTCTCTCAGCCCCACCTACTTCCCACGGTGTCTGTTGTGGGGAGGGGAAGGGAAAGGAGATCGGAAGCCGCTCTGAGACTCCTTCGGGTATACATCCAAACTTCTTCTTCCAGGGGAACTGATCTCTCAAGCCAGGCAAACTGTTATAATTCCAGGAAATCTCCAGCCGACACCTGGAGGTTGGCAGCCCGAGGCTTACCATCTAAAGTCTGGCAGGCCTGTAGACAGCAAAGATAGAGAAGAAGGCTGGGAGAGGCCATGCTGACAAGCGATGAATGCTCTTCACCGGGTTCTTCCGGGCTTCGTTTGTTGCCAAGGTTTCACAGAAGACGCGGCTGTTGAGAGGAGAGAGGTGGGGACGGCCCGTGTGGCGTCGTGGTTCAGTCAGGATCTGGGCGCGTTGTGGCCAGATCCACACGCTGCAGTGAGCTCGCTGGGTGGGGTTCAGCCCGACACTCTCCCAGCCTAACCTGCCTCACAGGGTTGTTGTGATGATAAAATAGGGGAAGGGAGAGCTTTGGAGAAAGGCAGGGTTTAAAAGTAATGCAGACTATGTAGTGGATGCATAAAATATATGTGTGTGTCTGTGTATGTGTGTGTGAGAGAGAGAAAGAATCCAACTTTATATCTTTAAAGGTGGAAGTTACTTTATTTTTTCCCCTTTAGTCACCAACGACTTACAGCCAGGGTTCATTTCCTGCAGGAGCGCACAGGAGCGGAGCTCCGGCAGTAAAGAGCCCAGGGGGCAGGCACATGCAACCAGCCCCACCCCCTGCTCCCAGCAGCCTTCAGTCAGAGCAAGAAGCAGCGAGGTAAGTTGCAGAGCTTCCCCCCCCCGGCCCCCCTGGTCCAAGACAGTCCAGTGGCACCTTTAAGACCAAGTTTTATTCAGGTACAAGCTCTCCCTCCTCTGCGAGGACAGATCTGTGCATCCCCCCCCCCCCGCCACCTA
>NW_015168138.1:40441-42936 GCF_001447785.1 Gekko japonicus | reverse complement strand
TGCTAATGAGCTCCTGCACCTCTTTTTCTACGAAATGACCCCTGCTTACAGCAACTCCAGAGGGTTTTCAAGGCAAGAGACATTCAGAGGTGGTTTGGCATCGCCTGCCTTTGCATATCAGCCCTGGACTCCCTCGGTGGTCTCCCATCCAGATACTAAAGCCAGTTTGCTGTAATGATTAGGAGCGCGGACTCTAATCTGGGAGAACCGGGTTCGATTCTCCGCTCCTCATGCTGCTGCTGGGTGACTTTGGGTCAGTCACAAGTTCTCTCAGAGCTGTTCTCTCCGGAGCAGTCCTCGAAAGAGCTCTCTCAGCCCCACCGGCTTCCCAGGGTGCCTGTTGTGGGGAGGGGAAGAGAAAGAAGACTGTAAGCTGCTCTCAGACTCCAAGTGAAGGGCGGGGTATAAATCCAATCTCTTCGTCTTCTTCAGTGCTGACCCGTGTTCCCTTTAAGCTGAGTCAGTGAGAGCCAGCTCACAGTTTTTTAGCCTCTGGCTCACCCATTTTTGTCTTAGCTCAGGTAGGATGGACTCCAGAGCAAACTAACATGCAGTAGCCAAATCACTCGCTCACCACTTTCATGCCAGTCGCTCACAAAGTAGAATTTTTGCTCACAAGACTCCACAGCTTAGAGGAAACATTGGTGCCGACCCAGCTTAGCTTCTGAGATCTGAGGAGAGCAGGCTAGCTTGGGCCATCTGTCAGTCCCCCAGAGCGGGAATCTAGAAGTGTGACCTGGTTCCGGTGTAACAATATCTGGACGCATGGTGAGGACCAAACTGGATTGGTGACTCACAGGTTGGTTTCTTCTCCACAACAAGAGGGGTCTATCTGAGCAACGAGAACTTTGAATTTTGGCAGCAGCGTCCTCAAAGCAGGGCAATTTTCCTCGGTCCCAGTGCCCAGGATGTGCATCCGTAGAATTGATTTGAATCTGTTTTTTTTTGGTTTCTTCTCCACAACAAGAGGGGTCTATCTGAGCAACAAGAACTTTGAATTTTGGCAGCAGCGCCCTCAAAGCAGGGCAATTTTCCTCGGTCCCAGTGCCCAGGATGTGCATCCGTAGAATTGATTTGAATCTGTTTTTTTTGTTTTCTGAGTTGGTTCCATTTCTAAGATTTGCATTGCCATTTTATCCATAATTACAATGTGATTTTAATCTGTTTTTATTTTGTATTATGTAATTTTGTATACTGAACGCACTTGGGGCCTTATGTGAGCCGCCCTGAGCCCGTTCGCGGGGAGGGCGGGGTATAAATGTAATAAAATAAAATAAATAAATAAAAATAATAATTGGCTGAGGTAAAACTGGGAGCCTGCATTGGGTGGGGAAATGAGGAGCTACGGGCGAGCGCTCCCTCTAAGCCGTGGAGTCCTGTGAGCCAAAATTCTACTGTGTGAGCTACCGGCATGACAGTGGCGAGCGAGCGATTTGGCTCCTGCAGAAATCAGTTTTTGGTGGCGCCGTCCTTCTTGAGCGAAGACGGAAATGTGTGAGCCGGAGGCTAAAAACCTTTGAGCTGGCTCACACTAACTCAGCTTAGAGGCAACACTGCTTCGGGGCCCAGGTTCCCAACAGCCGCTGACCCTGTGGTTTGCAGCTCTCCGCTTCCTGGATTTTTGTCGGGGACGGCTGGGTTGCATGGAAGCTAGGACCAGCCACCACCTCTACAGGTGCGGGCAGCCTCTGGTACGCTTCTCCCTGGCTACCGCTCTGTTGTCCAAATAGCCCCCGTCGGCAAAACCCGTCGCTGTCGGCCTGGTGTTCACTGAGCCCTGCCTTTAGAACAGGGGTGGCCAGGCCTGCTTAACGTAACAGCCACCTAGAATAAACGTTAGATGTTTGAGAGCCGCAAGACACGTTTTTATTGGGAAACCTGCAGATTTGCTTTTTATGAACGTCAAACGAGACTGCGTGAAAGAGCGGCTCCCGAGCGGCAGTTTGCCCACCTCTGCTTCAGGAGAGAAATCTGCAAGGCAGAGATACTATTTCGGCCTTCTCTGGTCCCTCGAGCCGTGTGGCTGAATTTGTAAGATGCCCTATAAGGCCGAGAGAAGGAAGAAGGAATCCCCAAGAAACCGGGCAGGACTCGACCTCTCCTGAGGGAGACGGTTCTAGGCCAATCAGCTTTTCCTCCGACAAAGGCCTTGGAGGTTGTGGCATCCGCGTCCCCCACCTCCCTCCCTGCAAGGCCAGTGATATCTTAGCACACCGAACAGGTATAAAAGACTTGAGCCAGTGCCTTTGAAACCAGAGGTGTCTTCCTGCCCAGTCTCTCTGGTAGGTATTCCCTGTCTGTTGGATGCGATTTTAGGGGATGCGGTACCTTAGGGTTGCCAGTTCGGTGTAGTGTTTAAGAGCGCGGACTGTAATCTGGGAGAACCGGGTTGGATTCCCCACTCCTCCACTTGCAGCCACTGGGGTGACCTTGGGTCAGTCACCGTTCTCTCGGAGCTGTCCTCTCAAGAGCAGAACCGGGTTTGATTCCCCGCT
>NW_015168138.1:21748-40421 GCF_001447785.1 Gekko japonicus | reverse complement strand
GTTTGATTCCCCGCTCTGCCACATGCAGCTGCTGGTGTGACCTGGGGCCAGTCACTGTTCTCTCGGAGCTGTCCTCTCGAGAGCAGAACCGGGTTTGATTCCCCGCATTTCCACATGCAGCTGCTGGTGTGACCTTGGGTCAGTCACAGTTCTCTCGGAGCTGTCCTTTCGCGAGCAGTTCTCGAAAGAGCTCTCTCGGCCCCACCGACCTCCCAGGGTGTCTGTTGTGGGGAAGATAACGGAAAGGAGATCGGCAGGGAGGGCGGATAAATTGAATACGTAAATAAGCTGCCCTGAGACTCCGAGTGAAGGGCGGAGTATAAATCCAATCTCTTCTCTCCTTCTTCGGGGGTTGTTAGATCCAGGTTGGGAAACTCCTGGAGATTTGGGGATGGAGCCTGGGGCGGGCAGGGACTCCAGTGGGGCACTCTGCTGTCGAGTTCACCCTCCAAAACATCTATTTTTCTCCAGGGGAACGGACCTCTTTAGTCAGGAGATGAGCTGTAATTCCCAGGGATCCCTGCATACCTTCAGTGGGCAAAAAAGGGAAACGGGAGATAATAGTAGCTGGGGCGGGAAGCAGTGATTGGCTCATTGTACAAAGTGGATGAAACCCAACGCCCTTGCTTTTCCTCCGCATCAGTTGTCTGCTTTGGTGCCAGTTTGGTGTCGTGGTTCAGTACGCGGACTCTAATAATCTGGGAGCAACGGGTTTGATTCCCCACTCCTCCACTTGCACCTGCTAGGTGACCTGGGGCAAGCCGTAGTTCTGTCAGAGCTGTTCTTGAGAAAGAGCAGTTTCTGTCAAGAGCTCTCTCAGCCCCACCTGCCTCACAGGGTGTCTGTTGTGGGGAGGGGAAGGAAAAAGGAGCTTGTAAGCCGCTCTGAGACACCTCTCGGTAGTGAAGGGCGGGGTATAAATCCAGTCTCTTCTTCTTCTACTACTACTTCTTCTGCCAGTTTGGTGTCGTGGTTAAGTGGGCGGACACTAATTTGGGAGAACCGGGTCTGATTCCCCACTCCTCCACTTGCACCTGCTGGATGACCTTGGGCAAGCCGTAGTTCTCTCAGAGCTGTTCTTGAAAAAGAGCAGTTTCTGTCAAAGTCCTCTCAGCCCCACCTGCCTCCCAGGGTGTCTGTTGTGGGGAGGGGAAGGGGAAGGAGTTTGTCAGCCGCTCTGAGACTCCTTCAGGTAGTGAAGGGTGGGGTATGAATCCAATCTCTTTTTCTTCTTCCTCTAATCTGGGAGAACGGGGTTTGATTCCCCACTCCTCCACTTGCACCTGCCTGGATGACCTTGGGCAAGCCGTAGTTCTGATAAGAGCTGTTCTTGAAAAAGAGCCGTTTCTCTCAAGAGCTCTCTCAGCCCCACCTGCCTCACAGGGGGTGTCTGTTGTGGGGAGAGGAAGGAAAAAGGAGTTTGTAAGCCGCTCCGAGACACACCTCTCGGTTGAAGGGCAGCGGGGTATTAATCCAATCTCTTCTTCTCCTGCTTTCTCTCTTGTTCGAAGCAGCCGCTTTGTGGATAACACCTTCGCCAGCTCCCTCCTCCACTTCTGCGCCGCCGCCACACACCCCTGTGCCTAAACCGACGCCAACATGCCTGGTGGATACAAAGGAGAGTGCGGGGACGATGTGGACCCCATGCCGTTCCTGGCGCCCACCGAGAAAGAGAAGATCGAGGCTCTCAGCAAGCCGTACGATATCAAGAAATCGTGTTGGGTCAAGGACGACAAGGAAGGCTTCGTCGCTGGAGAGATCCAGTCCGAGACCGATAACCAAGTCACTGTGAAGACAGTGACCAATCAGGTGACCCGATGTGGGGTGTCGCGAAAAAGGTCCTGCGTGACCCACTGTTCCCTCTAAGCTGAGTTAGTGTGAGCTAGCTCACAGTTTTTTAGCCTCCGGCTCACACATTTTTGTCTCAGCTCAGGCAGGATGGGGCTCCAGAGCAGACCGATTTATGCAGTAGCCAAATGACTGGCTCACAACTTTAATTCCGGTAGCTCACGAAGTAGAATTTTTGCTACGCCAAATGACTGGCTCACAACTTTAATTCCGGTACCTCACGAAGTAGAATTTTTGCTCACAAGACTCCACACCTTAGAGGGAACGTTGCCGCCTCGGTTGATTTTATTTGCTGTAGGCTCGCAACAGGGGTTTTCGAACCGGGGAGGGGACCAAACAGGAATAACCCTTGTTAGTTATCGTGCGCAGGCACTCTTTGTCAGAGGAAGTGCGTATGCACACGGAAGCGTATATCCAGAATTAAACTTTGTCGGCCTTAAAGGGGCCACTGGACCCGAACTTTGTCCAGTTGCTGCAGACCAACACAGCCCTGACCCCGGGGTAGCTGAAGCCAGCCCGATCTTGTCAGATCTCAAGACCTAAGCAGGGTCGGCCCTGGATACTATTTGGGTGGGTGACTTCCAAGGAATTCCAGGGCTGGGACGCAGAGGGAGGCGAGGGCAAAACCACCTCTGACGGCGAAGAAAACAAGAATGGAGAATGGCCGCACCAGTAGGCGGGGGGGGGGAAGTACGAAAACAGGTGCAAGGTGGGAAAAAAATATTTAGGAAACGTTGAAGCAATTATCTTACCGCTCAAGGTGGAAAGTGAGTAACTTTGGAAACGATCCCCCGACGAAGCGAACTGCGCAACGCATAGGGATCCACAAGTACTAAGTCGGCTCAGGGCCGTAGCCAGGATTTTTCGTTATCTGGGGCAGGTGTTATTTTTCTTGTGAGGCACCCAGTATACTTATAGTAAAGGTAAAGGTTCCCTTGCTCGAAAGCCAGTCGAGTCCGACTCTAGGGTTGCGGTGCTCATCTCCGTTTCAAAGCCGAAGAGCCAGCGCTGTCCGAAGACGTTTCCGTGGTCATGTGGCTGGCATGACTAAAGACCAAGGCGCACGGAACGCTGTTCCCTTCCCACCGAAGTGGTGCCTATTTATCTACTTGCAATTTCTTCCTTTCGAACAGCTAGGTTGGCAGGAGCTGGAACTAGAGACGGGAGCTCACTCTGTCATGCGGCACACTCGGGTCTTGAATGGCTGAATGTACGACCTTCCACAGCCTTCAGTTCAGCGTCTTAACCACTTGAGCCACTGCAGCTCCATTATACTTATACTTAAGAATAATAAATAACTGGAGATTTGGGGAGCGGAGTCTGAGGATCATGGGGTTGGGGGAGTCCACCTGGAGATCAGGTGTAATGCCAGGGGATCTCCAGCCACCACCTGGAGATTGGCAACACCAGGAGAGAGGTTGGCTTCCCTCAGTATCACCAACCCCCCGCCCCCTTCCATGGAAAATTATGGGAGAGAGAGATTGGCTTCCCTAACGCCATCACTGTGTGAGGACTCTAATCTGGGAGAACCAGGTTTGGTTCCTGACTCCTCCACTTGCAGCTGCTGGATGACCTTGGGCAAACCGTAGTTACGAGCTGTTCTTGAGCAGTTTCTGTCAAGAGCTCTCTCAGCCCCGCCTACCCCACAGGGGGTCCGTTGTGGGGAGGGGAAGGGAAAGGAGTTTGTCAGCCGCTCTGAGACTCCGAGTGAAGGGCAGGATATAAATCCAATCTTCTTCTTCTTCTATATCAAAGTGACAGAATGAGCTGAATTTTGGAGTATCCCTTGTTAGGTATGCTGGTGTGACCTTGGGTCAGTCACACGTTCTCTCAAGGGCAGTCCTCGGAAGGGCTCTCTCAGCCCCGCCTTCCTCCCAGGGTGTCTGTTGTGGGGAGGGGAAGGGAAAGGAGTCTGTAAGCCGCTCTGAGACACCTTCGGGTAGTCAAGGGCGGGGTATAAATCCAATCTCCTCCTCCTCCTCTTCTTCTTCTTCCTCCTCCTCTTCCTCTTCTTTCTTTTTTTCCTCCTCTTCTTTCTCCTCTTCCTCTTCCTCCTCCTCTTCCTCCTCTTCTTCCTCCCCTCCCAGCAGCAGGGAGGCTGGTTAAACAAAGGGAAGCTGCCCTGCTGCTTCCAGTCAGTTTCACTCCCCTCCTTTCAGCTGTTGAACCTAACAGCTGGTGGAGGAGAGTGGAACTGACCAGACGCTGCAGGGCAGCTTCCCTTTGTTTACCCAGCCTCACCACCACTGGGGGGCTAGGTGCACTAAAGGTGGGGGTGCCTGGCATCATTAGGTGGTGGGGCAGGGCTCGTGGGTGACGGGGCTCTGCCCCCAAATGCCCCCCAGTGGCTACAGGCCTGAGTGGGCTGCACCTCGACGGCCCTTCCTACCACCCCCACCCCCCAAGACGCTGCTAAGACCACTCCAACGTCCTGCTTACAAGTAAGGGCTTGAGAAGTTTAGAACGATGCAGATGGGTCTTGGTGCTGACTAGGCTGGCTTCCGCTAAACGATCCTTCCGCCGCGCAGACCGTCACCATGAAGAAGGACGACGTCATGCAGATGAACCCGCCCAAGTTCTACCAGATCAGCGACATGGCCAACATGACCTTCCTGAACGAAGCCAGCGTCTTGGACAACCTGCGGCAGCGTTACATCGTCATGAGGATCTATGTGAGTTGGGCAAAGGAGACGGGCCGGGGGTGTCTGAATAGCACAGAGGGCAAAAGGGTATTCCGGGTACGACGGACAGCCCTCCTCCCAAGTGTCTGAGTGCCTTTTGGGAGAGTTATTGGGCCGGGCAGGAGTTGATGTGAAAGATCCCCAACCTGAGACCCTGGAGAGCTGCTGCCACGCTGGGGGGCTAGCACTGACCTTGATGGACCAAGAAGGTCTGATTAAGAACATAACACAAGAGAAGCCCATGCTGGATCAGGCCAGTGGCCCCTCCAGTCCAACACTCTGTGTCACACAGTGGCCAGAAATACCAGGTGCCATCAGGAGGTCCAGCAGTGGGGCCAGGACACTAGAAGCCCTCCCACTGTTGCCCCCTCCCAAGTACCAAGTACCAAGAATACAGAGCATCCCTTGCCCCAGACATAAGAACATGAGAGAAGCCAATGTTGGATCAGGCCAATGGCCCATCCAGTCCGACACTCTGTGTCACACAGTGGCCAAAAATACCAGGTGCCATCAGGAGGTCCACCAGTGGGGCCAGAAGCCCTCCCACTGTTGCCCCCCCCAACACCAAGAATACAGAGCATCACTTTCCCCAGACATAAGAACATAAGAGAAGCCAATGTTGGATCAGGCCAATGGCCCATCCAGTCCGACACTCTGTGTCACACAGTGGCCAGAAATACCAGGTGCCATCAGGAGGTCCACCAGTGGGGCCAGGACACTAGAAGCCCTCCCACTGTTGCCCCCTCCCAAGTACCAAGTACCAAGAATACAGAGCATCCCTTGCCCCAGACTGAGAGTTCCTATCTATATGGCTAATAGCCACTGATGGACCTCTGCTCCATATGTCTATCCAGTTCCCTCTTATAAGAACGTAAGGGAAGCCAATGTTCGCTCAGGCCAATGGCCTATCGAGTCCAACTCTCTGTCACACAGTGGCCAAAAATACCAGGTGCCATCAGGAGGTCCAGCAGGGGACCAGGACACCAGAAGCCCTCCCACTGTTGCCCCCCCCAGCACCAAGAATACAGTGCTCTCTAAGGTCTCAGGCAGAGATCTTTCACATCACCTCCTACCTGATCTTTTTAGCTGGAGATGCCAGGGATTGAACCTGGGACATTCTGCATGCTAAGCAGATGCTCTGCCACTGAACCTTGGCCCCTTAGGGTTGCCGTGCCCCCCAGTCTGGGCGGGGGTTTCCCCGATTTTCAGGGTTCTGCCTGGCCCTCCGTCTGTCAGGGACATTGTGCAGTGACACTCTGGTTTTTGGGCACAACTCTATGGTTTTAGGCCAAAGAAACGATAGAGTTTTGCCCCAAATGCAGAGCGTCACTGTGAGACACTCCCGGCATGATGGCATCATTTCCATGTGATGTCATTGCATTGGGGGCGTTGTGTGATGCCCCCACCCACCGCGTATAACACCTAGAATGCCCCCAAGCCCCCCAGCCTGCAAGTCGAGGGGACCTGGCCGCCCTATGGCCCCTCCTGGCTGCCGTGTGTGTCCCTGACTGAGCGAGGGCCTGAATACGGTTCTCCCGGCTCTAAAGCCAACCCCGAATCCGCTAGACGAGAAAGCTTACACCGCTTCCTTTCTGCTCCCTCCAGACCTACTCCGGCCTGTTCTGTGTCACCATCAACCCGTACAAGTGGCTGCCCATCTACGGCTCCCGCGTGGCTCAGATGTACAAGGGCAGGAAGCGCACAGAGGTGCCCCCCCACCTGTTCTCCATCTCTGACAACGCCTACCACGACATGCTCATGGGTGAGAGCTGCGAAGGAATGCTGCCATCCCCCCCCCTCCAGTTTCAGTGGCTGGGGAGATTGTGGGGTTCGGAGGCGGAGGACACCACTGTCGCAGTGACAGGAAGCCAGAGAGCCAGGGCCTCGGTTGTCACGGTTACCGGGCCTAGCCACATTCACATGCGGACATGCCAGGGGACAGATACGGCCGCAATCGGCAGGAAGGCCACAATCAGCGGGAAAGGCCACAATCGGCAGGGAGCCTGGGGTGGTATTATCTTCAGGAGGACACCACTGTCATAGTGACAGGAAGCCAGAGAGCCAGGGCCTCGGTTGTCATGGTTACCGGGCCTAGCCACATTCACATGCGGACATGCCAGGGGACAGATACGGCCGCAATCGGCAGGAAGGCCACAATCAGCGGGGAAGGCCACAATCGGCAGGGAGCCTGGGGTGGTATTATCTTCAGGAGGACACCACTGTCATAGTGACAGGAAGCCAGAGAGCCAGGGCCTCGGTTGTCACGGTTACCGGGCCTAGCCACATTCACATGCGGACATGCCAGGGGACAGATAAGGCCGCAATCGGCAGGAAGGCCACAATCAGCGGGGAAGGCCACAATCGGCAGGGAGCCTGGGGTGGTATTATCTTCAGGGGCAACCTAGAGGGAACAGGTTGCCTAGACTGCAGGAGTGGTGTAGGCCTAGGCCTTATAGCAGAGTTGCAGGCATTGGGCCTTCGTAGTAGACAGTGCCCTTTGGTTAGACCTTCTGGATCATCTGATTTCCGAGACCAGGGGTATTTTCTGGCCTGCAGTAGGCATATCCTGGCTTGAAATGCGGGCAGTTTCCCTCAAGGTATCTGAGGCCCCGCGGTTCCCAATTTAAGCCCAGCATCTCTGGACACGTGGCTTCCATCAGCTCTGACACAATTGAAAGAGAACTTGCCGTGGCAGAAGCTGTATAGGATTGTCAGCTCCGCACTGGGGCAAATCCCTTGGAATCTGGAGGGCGGAGCCTAGGGAGGGCGGGGTTTGGGGAGGGGCGGGACCTTGGTGGGGTATACTGTCATACTGTCCACCCTCCAAAGCTGCCATCTCTGTATTCTGGAGGTCAGTTGTAATTCTGGGAGATCTCTAGGCCCCCGTGCGGATGCCGGCTAGGGTTGGCAAGTGACTTACCTTTAAAAGCAGGGGAGTGCTGGTTCCTTGCTGGGAGACACCATGATAACGTCGGCCCGAACCAGGCACTTTGGGGGCGCCCTGATCCAGACCGGCAGATTGGGGACCCTTTTGGCCAGGAACACCCCCCCCCCCCGGGGCTTGGCAGCCCTAATGCTGGCTACCCTGTGCGTGGGGGGGGGGGATCACAGCTGCCTCCTGATCGAAACTGAAAATGGATCCTAACGTCCCCTGCAGCAGGATCTCTCTCGGTTCACGTGTGAAAATCTGTGCTAGATCAGTGCTTTGGGTCTAGCTGGCCGAACACATGGAGCGAGGGATCATCCGTGACATTCCAGGAGGTCCTGTTTGTCTGTAAGCCGCTCTGAGACTCCTTTGGGTAGTGAAGGGCGGGGTATAAATCAAATCTCCTCCTCCTCCTCTTCCTCCTTCTCCTTTTCCGCCTTCTTCCTCCTCTTCCTCCTCTTCTCTTCTTCCTCCTCTTCTTCCTTCTCTTCCTCTTCCTCCTCTTCCTCCTCTTCTCTTCTTCCTCCTCTTCTTCCTTCTCTTCCTCTTCCTCCTCTTCCTCCTCTTCTCTTCTTCCTCCTCTTCTTCCTTCTCTTCCTTTTCTTCTTCCTCCTCCTCCTTCCTCTTCCTCTTCCGAATGCCCAGGGTGGCGATAAACTTTCTTTCAGCATCGGTATGCCTTCCCCGGCTCTATTTCCCTGTCACCTTCCAAAATCCTTAATAAAAGGCGAAAGATTTATGCGATCTGAAGAGAAACCAGAGTTTACCTTCCAAAATCCCACATCTTCAGGTCTGTGGCCACACAAGAAAGGACTCTTCAGTTGGGACGGGAAAGGGGAGATTAGGGGGGAGCTACCGCCGAGTTGTAAATTAGCTCCGCGGGAAGATGAAGACCCTTTATTAACGCCCGCTGTCTTCTCTTTCCTTGTGCTCCACGCAGAACGCGAGAACCAGTCTATGCTGATCACGTAAGTATGAATTTGCGAGCTGCTCCGCTCAGCCACTCGAGACGGGTACTTTTTCGCTGCGGGAAATAAAACCTAAGAACGCAGTGCGAGAGAAGCAGAGAAGCGAGATCTCAGCTCTGGAAATCGTCACGATCTGAGGGGACTGGTCTCGTCGGCTCTCGCACTCGAGATTCAGGGGGTCGGCATCACAGACCTCCAGAACTGAATATCTGGCCTATCTGATGCGTGAACCCTCTTTTTTCGGGTGGGGTGTAGTGCCTCTGTGTGCCTTTCTACATTCTGATTGTATCTGTCTATATATCTACCACTTTTTTATCTTGCCCTCCCTATGAGGAACTCAGAACTTCTCCTCCAGTTGATTTATTTCATTGAATTTCTATGCTGCCCTCCCTGCAGAGCGGTGTAGAACAGTTTGAAACAAAGGAAAAACTAAAACAATCAAATATACTATCATAAAAGAGAGCCAGTTTGGTGTTGTGGTTAGGAGCGCGGACTCTAATCTGGGAGAACCGGGTTTGATTCCCCACTCCTCCACATGCGGCTGCTGGTGTGACCTTGGGTCAGCCACAAGTTCTTTCAGAGCTGTTCTCTCCAGAGCAGTCCTGGAAAAAGCTCTCTCGGCCCCACCTACCTCACAGGGTGTCTGTTGTGGGGAGGGGAAGGGAAAGGAGTTTGTAAGCCGCTCTGAGACTCCTTTGGGCAGTGAAGGGCGGGGTATAAATCCAATCTCTTCTTCTTCTTCTAAAACATAAGCCTACATGGCGCCACAGTAAAATTTGATCTCCATTAACGTTAACATGGTGGGGAGGGAAGAGTGAGGAAGCAACAGATCGATTCGATTGCTGTTAAAAACTGTTGGACCGATTTCACACAAGAGCCGCGCCGCGGTCGCGCCTCCCTTTGCCCCGTTTCTATTGGTCAATTTCCCACTCGAAGCCGCGCAGCCACATTTTGACCCGCGGCTTCGCCCGATTTTCCCCACGGTTTCATGATCCTGTTTTTTGAGGATCACGAAACCACGGGGAAAATGGAGCGAAGCCATGGGTCAAAATGTGGCTGCGCGGCTTCGCGTGGGAAATTGACCAATAGAAGCGGGGCAAAGGGAGGCGCGACCGCGGCGCAGCTCTTGTGTGAAATCGGTCTTGCTGTTCTCAACCGTATGCTTGGTGGAACGTCTCTGCCTCTTTCTTGCCAGACCAGACTTTGAATGTCTGCTAAGCTAAGGCCGCACATGGCAGCAGCAGATCAGTGTACTTAAATGTCGATAGGCCCCAATAGCATTTAAACCGTTTGTGTGTGCGAAGAAGTTGGGGAGGAGCAAGGGATAAAATATTACTTAAAGAATAAAATATTACTTAAAGAATAAAATATTACTTAAAGAATAAAATATTACTTAAAGAATAAATCTATAACAACCAGAGAGATATGATTATGAACAATCAAGAAGGAAAACCCCTATATATAAAAATCTTTATAGTCCCATTCATACTACACTGTGGTGCCTATGCCCCCCCCGCTCTAACTCCTATACCATACTGTCTGCCTGCTACTGATTCCCATCTCCTCTTTTCATCCAAAGCGGAGAATCCGGGGCCGGCAAGACTGAGAACACGAAGAAAGTCATCCAGTATTTTGCCAACATCGGCAGCACAGGCAAAGCCCCTGCTGACGGGAAGGTAAGGGCTTCGGGCCGGACAAACGGGCGTCCCCCGCTGATGGTTCCCGGTGAGAACATTCCTCTTTTGCTGTTGAGAAATGTCCCCGACTAACAGAGCCGTCGTATTAAGCCGTTTGATGGTTATGTCTTGCGCAGGGGTCCCTGGAGGATCAAATCATCCAGGCCAACCCAGTCCTGGAAGCCTTCGGGAATGCCAAAACGACCAGGAACAACAATTCCTCTCGCTTTGTAAGTGCCCGATTCTGAACCTGTGTTGTACTCCCCCCCCCAATCAGTACCACCATTCTTCCTCTATTCCCGCATGATACATTGTATGCAGAGCCTGTCGGCCAGACGTTTTCTGAGTTCCGAGAGTTCCCAGGCATGTGGAGTCTTGATTTGAACTGGGACCGTGTGGGGAGAAGAGGCTTAAACCTTCACCCCCATGCTGTTTTCCTGAGCTGAAATGGCCTCAGGGAGTGGCCTTCACCCCCGTGCTGTTTTCCTGACCTGAAATGGCCTTAGGAAGTCACTGCATGTGCTATTGCGGAAACGTCTATTACTTAGCACAATTCATTCCATTTGTACGATTTCTCTTTGCAAAACGCACCTTTCATTTCTGCAGATACTAATTCCCACGAGTCCATTTAGCTATACTTTATAGAATCATTTTGGAGAGCAAATTTTGTTTGCAAATGCAGAAAAGCCGAACGTTTCCGTTCCCGGTTGACAGTTTGCCCCCTGGAGACCGCGCTGGTCTCCAGTCTTCTGTCTATTTAATCTTCTCTGCGTGACCATATTTCTCTCTCGCTCAACGAGCCGGTCTCCTTTTTCTCATTGCCTAGGGTAAATTCATCCGAATTCACTTTGGCAGCACAGGAAAACTGGCCGGGGCTGACATTGAGAGCTGTAAGTATCCGAGCCGGTCCAGTCTCTGCCGTAAGAGACCCTTCAGATCTCAGACTGAGATCTGTTTTAGATGGAAGTCAGAAGTAATGTTACTGAAGTTATGAATGAAACTAAATCAAAAGAGATTTCGGCTGAACATTAGGAAGAACTCCCCGACAGAGCGTGTCCTCGGTGGAACAGGCTTCCTCGGGAGGTGGTGGGCTCCCCTTCTTTGGAGATTTTCAAACAGAGGCTCGATGGCCATCGGACAGCAATGCTGATTCTGTGAACTTAGGCAGATCATGAGAGGGAGGGCAGGAAGGGTTGCCTCAGTGCTTAGTTCTCGTGGCCCTTTCTTACATGCCCGGGGAAATGCTAATCGCCACTTTGGGGTCAGGAAGCAATTTTCTCCAGGCCAGTTTGGCTGGAGATCCTGGAGGTATATCTCTGGGCATGGAGCAGGGGTCGCTGTGAGTGTGTGGGTTGGAGGTATTTGTGAATTCCCTGCATTGTGCAGGGGGTTGGACTTGATGACCATATGGGCACTTGATGACCTTACGGGCACTACGGTCGGGGACGCAACATCTCCTGGTGATCTCAGGCCCAAGGAGGCCAGGCTGGCTGCAACCAGGGCCAGGGCTTTCTCAGTGGCGGCTCCTACCTGGTGGAATGAGCTCCTGGAAGAGACCCGGGCCCCGCGGGACCTTGCGCAGTTCTGCTGGGCCTGTAAGACGGAGCTCTTCCGCCAGGCTTTTGAGTAGGACCTGCCACCACCTTACCATCATTACCAACTGGTCCTGGGAGGAGTGAATGACAGCGCCGCGTGAAACTGACATAATTCCATCAGTGGTCCATCCCTGGCTATTAGCCACAAGGTATAGATAGGGGCTCTGGGGCAAGGGATGCTCTGTCTTCTTGGTGCTTGGGGGGGGGGTCAAAAGTGGGAGGACTTCTAATGTCCTGGCCCCATTGGTGGACCTCCTGATGGCACCTGGTATTTCTGGCCACTGTGTGATACAGAGTGTTGGACTAGATGGGGCTTTGGCCTGATCCAACATTGGTGTCTCTTATGTTCTAATGTTCACCGATTTGGGAGTACCATCTTCAAGACACCGTCTTTTCCCTGAAGTTTGTTCCGAAACATCTAGAGCACTTATAATCAACGCTCCCTCTAAGCTGTGGAGTCTTGTGAGCAAAAATTCTACTTTGTGAGCTCCTGGCATTAAAGTTGTGAGCGAGCGATTTGGCTACTGCGTTTGCTCTGGAGCCATCCCTTCCTGAGCGAAGACAAAAATGTGTGAGCCGGAGGCTAAAAAACTGTGAGCCGGCTCACACTAACTCAGCTTAGAGGGAACAGTGCTTATAACTTTGTAATATTGTATTGATCGTTTTATGCAATTTTAATCTGTTTTTATGTATTGGCTTACGCCCCATTTGTGAGCCGCCCTGAGCCCGCTTGCGGGGAGGACGGGCTATAAATTGAAATAAATAAATAAATAAATAAATGACCCTCGAAGCCCCTTCCAACTTTATGATTCTACTGAAAGCAGTTATGTGCAAACGCTATCCAGCCTGTCGGTCTATCTACCAGTTTGTTCTGAGGCGGAATAGAAACGGTTTCATTAAACAGATAGCACCCCAGGCCCCGAGGGAGGCCTTGCGCGGCAGAAGAGCTGCCTCCTGAAATATATTTTTGACTGCCGGTCCTGTCTGCATTCTCGCGGTGAGCCTGGGCTTCTCTCTTGTTCCAGATCTCTTAGAGAAGTCACGTGTCATCTCCCAGCAGCCTGCCGAGCGAGGGTATCACATCTTCTACCAGATTCTTTCAAACAAGAAGCCTGAACTTACTGGTACGGCACTCTGTATGTGCGCGATTTAACTCTTCGTGTCTGTGTGTGTGTGTATACACATGTGCGCAGGGGTCATTTCGTAGGAAAAGAGGTGCAGGAGCTCATTAGCATAGCTCATTAGCATAACTTATTTGCATACTGACACCCCTTCTCTTTCACAGAGTCCTTGCTTCTCGTGCCCGACCCCAAGGAATACCACTGGACGAGCCAGGGAGTGACTGTGGTCGAGAACATGGACGACGGGGAAGAGCTGCTTCTCACGGACGTAAGCCTGCTAATCCTGATGAGCCCCCAAGGAGCGGGGCCGTGGCTCAGTGGCAGGGCCCCCGCTTTTAGTGCAGAAGGCCCCAGGTTCGGTCCCCGGCATCTGCTGCTGAAAGGGATCAGGTCATAAACAATGGGAAAGACTGCGACTGGAGACACGCTGCCGTAAAAGATTACTAGTTTTAAGTTTCCACCCACCCCCTTTCCAGCTGAGAGCCAGTTTGGTGTAGTGGTTAAGTGCACGGACTCTAGTCTGGGAGCACCAGGTTCGATTCCCCACTCCTCCACTTGCACCTGGCTGGATGACCTTGGGCAAGCCGTAGCTCTGACAAGAGCTGTCCTTGAAAAAGAGCAGTTTCTGTCAAGAGGTCTCTCAGCCCCACCCACCTCGCAGGGTGTCTGTTGTGGGGAGGGGAAGGGGAAGGAGATTGTAAGCCGCTCTGAGACGCCTTTGGGTAGTGAAGGGCGGGGTAGAAATCCAATCTCCTCCTCCTCCTCCTCCTCCTCCTCCTCCTCCTCCTCCTCTCAGGGCGGCTAACCATTTACCATTCTCCCTGTAAATCGATTATATATTTTTTTTCTTAACGCAACGTCGCAATGATTGGTTTGGTGTAGTGGTTAAGTGCGCGGACTTTGGAAGAACCGGGTTTGGTTCCCCACTCCTCCACTTACAGCCGCTGGATGACCTTGGGCAAGCCATAGTTCTGATAAGAGCTGTCCTTGAAAGAGCCGTTCTCTCAGACCTCTCTCAGCCCCACCTACCTCACAGGCAATGCTCCCTCTCAGCTGTGGAATGAGCTCTGCCCGAGACCCTGTTGTGTCCACGTGCGACATTCCATAGCCCCTAGAACAGGGTTGTTGAACTCATTTGTTATGGGGGCCGGATCTGACATAAATGTTGGGCCGGGCCACGTGTGTCATAAAATGTAATGCCAGGTAGCGGAGATATAAACTTTATAAAGGACACAGACACACAATTAAAGATTTTTTAAAAACTTTAAATAAAAGAAGAAGTGATTGGCTTTATACCCCGCCCTTTACTACCCAAAGGTGTCTCAGAGCAGCTTACAAACCCCTTTCCCTTCCCCTCCCCACAACAGACACCCTGTGGGGTAGGTGGGGCTGAGAGAGCTCTTGACAGAAACTGCTCTTTTCCAAGAACAGCTCTTATCAGAACTACGGCTTGCCCAAGATCATCCAGCCAGGTGCAAGTGGAGGAGTGGGGAATCAAACCCGGTTCTCCCAGATTAGAGTCCGCGCACTTAACCACTACACCAAACTGGCTCTTGCACCAAACTGGCTCTCCTGTATACATGTCTCCTGTATACGATTGAGGCAGCCTGGCCAGGAAGCAAGCTCTGGTTGGTTCCCTCCCGCCCCCTGGGAGGAGGAGGGGGAGGAGCCAGTGCTTTACCAGACTCTCTCAAATGCACAGGGGAGGCTTGCTTATCTATCTTTCCTGTGTGATTAGGAGAGTGTTGTAAAGTAAGCTGTGATATAGCAGCAGCAGCATAACTAGGAAAGGAAGCAGGAAACAGCCAGGGTCTTACAGGCTGGATTGTAGCCGCCCGAGGGCCTGATCTGGCCCCCAGGCCGCATGTTTGACACCCCTGCCCTGGAATGCGTCACTATCTAAGAAACACTCCTGGGCTGTTGGAGTGGTGGTTCACTACATGGGGGGCAACAGTGCATGGATCTGTGGGTTTCTGGTTCCAGTCCCAACAGCTTGGGGTGCAAAGGAGGCAAACTGTCTTGGGGGTCTTCCCAGGCTGAGGGCCCCCCCAATATTATTGGGTTCATATCGCCTAAGGTTAGTAGACAAACAGAGCTATGCCCGTCTGACCTTTGACCTCCCAAGGCGGTGACGTGCAGAGTCAGATCGGGAGCCCGTCTGCTGAATCGGCACTCGTGGTGATTAATGACTTTACCGTCATGAAATAACACATGCTGGCCACCTTCTTGAGCCCGTGGTCACCTTTGGGATTCTGACACGGTGTGGTAGGCGCAGCCTCAAAATGGCTGCCATGAAATAGCTGTGCCAGCAACAAAATGGCTTCCCTGGCCTTCCCCTCAGTCACACAGTGAAGATCTTGGTGCAGTTTTGTTTTGTTTTTTTAAACAAAATCTGCACGGCCAATCAGAAGCCTCGCACTAGGCCCTGCCCACTTTCTAAAAACACTTGGTGGACATCAGAAAAGGTGGCACTATGGTTGGGGGACCCTTGAGCTAAAGCACAGCATACAATAATGGCATCGGTATATCTGCATTTTGCCACCAACCTCATATTTACTCCTCTGAAACCGCCACCAGGTCCTGACGGTATGCTGACGCATTTGCTCTTTGGGCTGCGGGTTGACCCCGCTGGTTCTTACCCCGCGTCTCTCCCCTTCCCTGCCCTGACAGGTGGCCTTTGATGTCCTGGGCTTCACTCCGGAAGAGAAAGTAGGCGTTTACAAGCTAACCGGCGGCATCATGCACTTTGGCAACATGAAGTTCAAGCAGAAGCCGAGAGAGGAGCAAGCGGAAGTGGACACCACCGAGGGTAACGGGTTTGCTTTTTAATTTATGTGTTTTTTGTTTGTTTGTTCACGGCGCTGATGGAAGTCGGGAGAGCTGACACAGCGCAGGCGGCCATCTCCGTAACACTTCCGTTTGATGCTTCGTTGGGCCTCTTCGAAATACACGGCAGAAGAAGTTGCAGTCATCTCCCCCCCCCCACGTCGGTGGCTGCATTGTGCCCTCAACCTGGACAGTCCAGGCGCGCCCGATCTGATCAGTTCTCAGAAACTCAACAGGGTCTGCCTTGGTCAGTACTTGGATTAGCAAGAAGGTATAGACAGGAACTCTCCGTCTGGGGCAAGGGATGCTCTGTCTCCTTGGTGCTGGGGGGAGGGGCAACAGTGGGAGGGCTTCTGGAGTTCTGGCCCCACTGCTGGACCTCCTGATGGCACCTGGTATTTTTGGCCACTGTGTGGCACAGAGTCTTGGACTGGATGGTCAACTGGCCTGATCCAACACTGGCTTCTCTTATGTTCTTAATATGGAGCAGAGGTCCATCAGTGGCTATTAGCCACAAGGTATAGATAGGGGCTTTGGGGCAAGGGATGCTCTGTCTTCTTGGTGCTTGGGGAGGCCAACAGTGGGAGGGCTTCTAATGTCCTGCCCCCACTGGTGGACCTCCTTTTTTTTTTTTTAAAAAATTTTATTTATGCTTTTTCCAACAAACAAACAAACAAAAAATAAAAATCCGAATATATTCTTATTGTACAAATCAGTTTCGGAGTGTTCATTATACATTTTTTTCAAACCATTTATACACTTTAAACCATCTTTTGTTATAAACATTATCATCTCTTTCTGCTAATATCATATTTAATCTGTCCATTTCTGCTATTTCGAATATTTTTTCCATTATTTCTTCTTTTTTAGGTAGTAAATCTGATTTCCATTTTTTCGCTATTAGAATTCTGCTTAACGTGAGGATATATAACACAATACATTTATCATCCTTGTTTATTATATCAGGCAAAATATTAAGCAAGTAACTTTCCGGGTTAAGCTGCAGATCTATTCCTACAATTTCTTTTATCAGATATTTTACCATTTTCCAAAATTTTACTATTTTGTCGCACCTCCACCATATATGATAGTATGTTCCTACGTTATTATTACATCTCCAACATATATCCGAGACATTTTTATAACATTTCGCTATTTTATCCGGTGACCAGTGCCACCTGTAAAACATTTTTAGAATATTCTCTTTATAAGGTGTGGCTCTTACTATTTTTTTCGTTTCCCACATTTTTTCCCATTCTTGCATATTTATTATGTGGCCTATATTTTGTTCCCAGGTTTTCATGCAGGGTTTTATTGCTATATCTTCCATGCTTTCCTTCTGAAGAAGTTTGTATAGCTTTTGTATTTGTTTGTCTGCCGAGGACAACCAAATCTTATCTAGTTCTAACATTGAGTCATTGAATTTTATTTTTTTGTCCTTAGCAAATCTTGATTGTAATATTGTTCTTTCCCAACTTGTCAGGTTTATATTCATTTCTTGTAGATTCTCTAATGTTTTTAATTCTTTTTCTTTGGTTAATAGCTTTTCATAAGTTGCTTTTTTCCCCTCTGTTAATAAGGCTGGCAATATAAAGGCTTCGAGTGGTGACACCCACATCGGTACTTCTTTGTACGTTTTTTCTTTAATTTTCTTCCAGATCTTAATCAGTGCCCCTCTTATAATATGGTTACTGAAGTTTTTATGCACTTTTTCCTTATCGTACCAAATGTAGGCATGCCAGCCCATATATAAATCATGACCCTCTAGTTGTAGTAATTTTTTGTCTTCTAAGAGTATCCATTCCCATATCCATCCCATTGCTGCTGCTTGGTAATAAATCTTCCAGTCTGGCATATCACATCCTCCTCTTTCTTTTCTATCTTTCAGAAATTTCCATCTTATTCGCTCTTTTTTGCCTTGCCATATGAATCTTCTTGTCATGCGGTCTAATTCTTCAAAAAACTTTTCATTTTTCAAGACCGGGATACATTGCACAAAAAATAAAAATCTCGGGAGGATGTTCATTTTGATAGTAGCTATTCTTCCTAGCAATGAGATGTGTAGATCTTGCCATTTTTCAAGATCATTCTTGATCTCCTCTAGAAGTACTTTGTAGTTATTGTCATAGAGGTTCAGATTGTTGTTTGTTATATTAATGCCTAAATATTTTACCTTTTTTACTACTTCTATGTTGGATATCCAGTACAAGTTTTCCACCTCTGTTTTATTACAATTTTTTGTTATTATTTTCGTCTTTCCTAAGTTTATTTTGAGACCTGCTTTTTCCCCATATATTTTTATAGTATTCAGTAAATGTCCAATCGAAGTTTTGGGGTCTTCCCACTGGTGGACCTCCTGATGGCACCTGGTATTTTTGGCCACTGTGTGGCACAGAGTCTTGGACTGGATGGTCCACTGGCCTGATCCAACATTGGCTTCTCTTATGTTCTTATGAGACTTCCAAGGGACACGGTTAGGTACGGCAATTCCAAAATAATGGAGTTAGCTTAAAACAGCCAGACGCACGTGTTGTTTGTCTATAAAACGCTGCCTTTTACTGGATCAGAATGGCACTGACTCTCCAGGGTCTCAGGTAGAGGTCTCCAAGGGACACGGTTAGGTACGGCAATTCCAAAATAATGGAGTTAGCTTAAAACAGCCAGACGCACGTGTTGTTTGTCTATAAAACGCTGCCTTTTACTGGATCAGAATGGCACTGACTCTCCAGGGTCTCAGGTAGAGGTCTTTTGCATCACCATTTTGGTGTAGTGGTTAAGTGCACAGGCCGGATTCACCCCCTGGCCAGAGTAACCCCGGGGATTTCAAGACAAGAGATGTGCATAAGAACATAAAAGAAGCCAATAGTGGATCAGGCCAATGGCCCACCCAGTCCAACACTCTGTCACACAACACTCTGGCCAAAAATACCAGGTGCCATCAGGAGGTCCAGCAGTGGGGCCAGGACACCAGAAGCCCTCCCACTGTTGCCCCCCCCCCCAAGCACCAAGAAGACAGAGCATCACTTGCCCCA
>NW_015168138.1:18372-21372 GCF_001447785.1 Gekko japonicus | reverse complement strand
GCAGAGGTGGTTTTGCCATTGCCTGCCTCTGTGTAGCGAACTTGGACTTCCTCGGTGGTCTCCCATCTGAGTACTAACCACGACTGATCCTGCTTAACTGCCCTGGGCCGCTTGGGTAGGGCGGGATATAAATCCCAAGTAAATAAAAAATTTTAAAAAAACTTCTGAGATCTGATGAGATGGGGCTAGCCTAGGCTGTTGACAGACCGCCGGGCTCTTTTTGTAGCGGGTACTCCTTTGCCTATTAAGCGACACACCCCTAATGTAGCCAATCCTCCAAGAGCTTACAGTAGCCCCTGTAAGAAGAGCTCCGTAAACTCTTGGAGGATTGGCTACGTCAGGGGTGTGTGGCCTAATATGCAAAGGAGTTCCTGCTACAAAAAAGAGCCCTGATTACATATTCTTTTAACACTATAATAACCCAGCTTTGCATTGGCCGGCCTTAATTAATACAATAATTGAGTAATAATATTAATCTATGTCTAGGAAGATAATTTACTTACGAGTCACTTTTCTAAATGGTCTGAAGGACAGGATGGGTGTGCGAAGTGGAAAGGGAGGGGCGAATAGAGGAAGTGGTGGGGGGGAGAAAAGCAAGGAGGGAGATTTAGAGAATGAGGTCAGATGCTGGTCAGTGCTGAAATTCCATCTATGTATCCAGATGTTGTGTAATTTTGCAAAGCTGGTGAATATAACTCTGTGATGAGCCATTTTGGAGATCAGGGTGGGCCGGAGCAAATCTGTTCCTAATATATTTATAAATAGCTCTCTGTGAAGGTTATCCAGGTGTCACAGGAGACTCCGTCTCTCTGCAGTTTTTAACAAGGGTAAATTTGAAAATGAAGATTGTGGGAACGGATGGTGATTGTAAACCGCTTTGAGACTACTTAGGGTAGAGAAAAGTGGGGTATAAAAACCAACTCTTCTTATGACAATCCCACAGGATTTTCCAAGCAAGAGAGAAACAGGACATAGTATCTTGTTCCAATGCACTGAAAGGCTGGACAACACATCCAATTACCATGTCAGATTACACAGGGGAGCCATTGAAATTCATAAACATAAACACAGGAAATAAGAGAGTTTAAAAATAGACAGGGCATGGTTTCCTGTCCTGAAAAACACAAAAGGCTCTACATTTTACGGTAGCACTACAGATCAGATTAGAATTTCAACACCCGATCCATGTGCAAAAGAACCTCCTCAGGAAAGCTCCTCCATTAGCATGTCACGGCCTGGGGAACTCCTACAAGACAATGACTCAGCCCTACCCCACCTTCCTGAGTAGATATTAATTACTTGCCTACCATTTTTCTTCTCACCCTCGACACAGAGAGTACTCCATCTTTCTGTGTTAGACCTCTCTGAGGATGCCAGTCACAGCTGCTGGCGAAACGTCAGGCCCTACAGTGCCAAGACCACGGCCAGACAGCCCGGAAGATCCACAACAACTAATGAACAGAGGTTGTTTAGCAACCCTGGACTTCCTTGGTGGTCTCCCATCCGAGTACTAACCAGAGCCAACCGGGCTTAGCTTCTGAGACCGGACAAGATTGGGCTGACCTGGGCCTTCCACGTCAGGTCTACCTTACCCGTGGGATAATATAAGGAGGGGAGACCTGTAAAGGCCCCAAGATTCTTGGAAGGGTAGGGTAGATGCGTGATAAGGGACATTTGAAGCTCCCAAGTTTTAGTGAGTCCCTGTCATCACTACTAAGACCGCTGTGAGGATTTGTTCTGTCCGGATTAGGTGCCAGATAACGGGGAATGAGGAGCTGCGGTGGCTCAAGTGGTTAAGACGCTGAACTGCAGGCTGTGGACGGTCGGTAGTTCAGCAGTTTGAGACCCGAGTGTGCCGCATGACGGAGTGAGCTCCCGTCTCTGGCCCCAGCTCCTGCCAACCTAGCAGTTCGAAAGCAAGACATTGCAAGTAGATAAATAGGTACCGCTTCGGTGGGAAGGGAACAGCGTTCCGTGCGCCTCGGCGTTTAGTCATGCCGGCCACATGACCACGGAAATGTATTTGGACAGTGCTGGCTCTTCGGCTTGGAAACGGAGATGAGCACCGCAACCCTAGAGTCGGATTTGACTGGCTTTCGAGCAAGGGAACCCTTTATCTTTACCTTTAACGGGGAATGGGTCCCATTAAGCATGTCCTTTATCGTTAAAGTCAGCGACGTTTCCAAAGCTGGGGGTTGTCCATCCCGTTGAACTCGCTTCTCTCTGGTCTTTGGACAGTGGCCGACAAAGTCGCCCACCTGATGGGCCTCAACTCCGGGGACCTCCAGAAGGGCATCACCCGCCCCCGCGTGAAAGTGGGCAATGAATTTGTCCAGAAGGGTCAGAACATGGACCAGTGCAACAACTCGGTCGGCGCCCTGGGCAAAGCCGTCTACGACAAGATGTTCAAGTGGATGGTGGTCCGGATCAACAAGACCTTGGACACCAAGATGCAGAGGCAGTTCTTCATCGGGGTGCTGGATATTGCCGGCTTTGAGATCTTTGAGGTACAGGCCAGGAGACAAGACCAGCCTCTTAAAGGCCCTGACTTTTATTTGTATTCTTCGAGTAGATCGAGAGCCAGGGAATATGCGGCAGCGATAGGGGCTAAGATGGGGGGGGGGGCGGGGGACCATCTACAGCAGAGGTGTCGAACTCATTTGTTATGAGGGTCCGATCTGATCCAAATGTCACTTTGTTGGGCCGGGCCATGTGCAGACCCATAGCTACAGTGGGGCATTTGGGGGCCATGCCCCCTTAATTAAAAGCCCTGCCCCACAAAGAACAATTATAATAACAATTGACTGGCACAGTAATGAGAAAATACGGAGAACAAGAAAAACTGTGAGAAAGTGACGCTTAATATATGTCTTTAAAGAATCATAGAAAAGTGAACAAAAATAATATACGTAATCATAGAAAAATATATTGACAGTGATCTCCGGAATGTCTTGCCATTTCGAAGGAAGATCTTCTGAACAAAGATGTAGGACAAAAAAT
>NW_015168138.1:13255-17778 GCF_001447785.1 Gekko japonicus | reverse complement strand
TCTGGCAATGGGGCTGGAAACTCGATGGTACCATCGAGTTTTCAGCCCCATTGCCAGAGCGTCGCCCGGCGTCACCTCCTGACGATGGCATGGTGCGTTACAGGGAGGAATGGTCCGCCCGGGGAGCATGTTTCCCCCACCGGATCGCGGTAAGTACTTGGGAACCCTATCTCCGACAATCGGAGCCTCCCCCTTTAAAGACAGGTACTCAGATTGATTTGATTAACTGTAATTTGAGTGCCCTCTTAAACATTTAAATGCCCCCGGACTAAAAAATCCCGGCTACGGGCTGGGCCACGTGTGCCGTAAAACGTAATGCCAGGTACCGGGGATATAAACTACATAAAGGACAGCAGCTGGTAAGTGCCGAGTTGTTGTATCCTCACTGCAAGGCCCCCTAGGCTGGGAGGGAGGTGCAAAGGAGAACCCATATGGGTGGACTGGAGAGCCAGAGATGCAGCACTGGGCAGATGCTCCCACGATGCTTGACTGCTGCAGACGAGGTTGTTCCGCCATGCTGAAGCCACAGTCAGAGGCTCCGCCCACCCGCACCTGAGTAGTCTCCTGTTCCCTCCCTTACACCAGTTGCTCACGGGCCGCATAAGAGCCCTGAACAGGCCAGTTCCGGCCCCTGGGCCTTAAGTTTGACACCCCCTGATCTAGAGTTAATGCCAGGCAGGAAAAACCAGAAATCTTACAGGGAAAAACCTTTCTTAAAAGAAAAAAAAAAAAACCACACCACAATAATTTCAACAAATTACCATTAGAACCTTTTAAAACTGCCCCCACCCCTCCAGCGACTGATATTCGGCGGTATACTCCTCAGCGAGGAGCCACTTTTTAACTTACACACCCAGGGAAATGCCAATTGCCACTTTGGGGTCAGGAACGACACTCCCTCTAAGCTGTGGAGTCTCATGAGCAAAAATTCTGCTTTTTGAGCTACCGGCATTAAAGTGGTGAGCGAGCAATTCGGCTACGGCATAAATTAGTTTGCTCTGGAGCCATCCCTTCCTGAGCTAAGACAAAACCGTGTGTGAGCCAGAGGCTAAAAAACTGTGAGCTGGCTCACACTAACTCAGCTTAGAGGGAACCCTGGTCAGGAAGCATTTTTTCTCCAGGCCAGTTTGACTGGAGATCCCAGAGGGTGTGCTTCCCCCCCCCTTCTGGGCCTGGAACAGGGGGAAGCAGGGGTCATTTCCTGCAGGAGCGCACAGGAGCGGAGCTCCGGCAGTAAAGAGCTCAGGGGGCGGGCACATGCAACAAGCCCCACCCCCCGCTCCCAGCAGCCATCAGTCAGAGCAAGAAGCAGCCAGGTAAGCTGCAGAGCCCCCCCCCGGCCTATGCAAATAAGTTATGCTAATGAGCTCCTGCACATCTTTTTCTATGAAATTACCCCGGGGGGGATGTATTGGTGAGTTTTCTGCCTTGTGCAGGGGGTTGGCCCCCCCCCAATAGCTAGCAATCCAAAACCGTCCAGTGAAGCCTGAGCGGTGGGTGTTGCCTTCTGACACATGTCCGGTGATGTCAGGGGGTGTGGCCTATGCAAATAAGTTATGCTAATGAGCTCCTGCACATCTTTTTCTATGAAATTACCCCGGGGGGGATGTATTGGTGAGTTTTCTGCCTTGTGCAGGGGGTTGGACTAAATGGCCCCTGGAGGTCCCTTTCAACTCGATGCTCCTATAACTCTTTGACTGAAAACAAACATGCGTGTTCATCGGGGGCTGGACATCAATTTCAATGGAAAAACCACAACCGGGTTGCTAAAGTCTATGGGACAAACCTGATCTGGTTGGCCAAAGCCCGAGATGCGGCCTGTCGGATTTGTAGAGGCCCCCACGGTGTTTGCAGGCTGTGTTTCCGGGGCAGGCGAGTCCGGCGCAACCAACCGTGTCGTCTTCTCTCCTTTCGACAGTTCAACAGCTTTGAGCAGCTCTGCATCAACTTCACCAACGAGAAGCTGCAGCAGTTCTTCAACCACCACATGTTCGTGCTGGAGCAGGAGGAGTACAAGAGGGAAGGCATCGACTGGGTGTTCATCGACTTCGGCCTGGACCTGCAGGCTTGCATTGAGCTCCTGGAAAAGGTGACCTTTCCTTGGGGGCCCCACGGAGAGAACAGCCCCTCGGAGGCAAAGTTATCCTGCTTCTGATCTGATGGGGTTAGAGATGTGAAGGCCCGGAAAAAAACCGGGAAAATTCGGGGGGGAAACCGTTCCCCCCCCCCCAGTTTTTTCCTAAAGCCTTTTTTGTTTTTTTCCGAAAAATTGAAAAAGGAAAAGAATTTTTTTTATTATGGAACATTTTATTTTAACATGATGAATAAAATATTTTAAGACAAGGTGTTCAAATATTTTCCAAATAATTTCTAAAATATATATATATATATGGTATCAGATTGATCTAATTTCTGTGCACTGAGGACAAGCAAGTCCTAGGTTCTGAGGACAATTAAGTCCTAGGTTACAAACTGAACTCTCCAATGCAAGAACAAGATGCATTTCTTCCTTTAGGAGGTGCGATTGTCAGAAGAAAATAAAAAAGTTTCAGTTTTGTTTTTGCATGTGGGTGGGTATTCTGTTTGTAATAATTGTTTGGATACACTATATTTTTAATATGCTAGTTGTGATAATTTCATGCCAAATAAAAATGTCCATAGTCATATTTTATGTTCCTAAAGTAACAGAATGGCTTTCAATTTAGAAAAGACAAAAGAAATGCTAATGTAGCATTTTTTTTCAATTTTTCCGAAAATTTCCGGTTTTTTCCGGGAAAAACTGGAAAAAAAACGGGTTTTTTTCAAAGCTTCAAAACTGCAATGCTCCCAAGGTGCTGCCAAAGGGGGCAGTGTCAGACTGAAGTGAGCCTCTCCCTGACGCCGCCTCCTTCCCAAGCTCAGCTGACTAGCGCTAAGGCTTGCTTTCATCTCACTGAACTTCATGCCTTTGTCCCTTCCTGTGCTTAACAAACCAGTAACAATGTTAAGCAAATGCCATTGTGGCCTGTCTTTCACCACAGCCGTGTGTGTCGGTTCAGTTTGTTCATCTTTCTCCAGGTCTTGTGCTCCACACACGGGTAACAATATTGTACATATAATAGTAAGCAGGGCTATTTTGGGGGGCAGGAACATACAGGAACGGAGTTCCGGCTGGCTTCAGAGTTGCCCACGCCCATTATAGCCAAAACCTCTGCGCATGCGTGGCTACAACGGGAAGGCCTGGAGAGTGACCCCCCCCCCCCCCGGAACTCCGAGGCGGGCGGGCCAGATTTTAGTGAGCTTATTTTTTTCCCTTAGCCTAAGCTGCTTCGGGCATTTTTTTTTCCTTGGAGGATGTGGTTGGTAAATAAATGAAAGGAATGGTTTTCTTTTTATCATGTGCCACTGTATGTTTCTCTGACTGGCTCTTCTTCCCCCCCTGCTTCTCTAGCCCATGGGCATCTTCTCCATCCTTGAAGAGCAGTGTGTGTTTCCCAAGGCGACTGAAGCTACCTTCAAGGCTGCCCTTTACGACAACCATCTGGGCAAATCCCCCAACTTCCAGAAGCCCAAAGGCGGGAAGGGGAAAGGGCCTGAAGCTCACTTTGAGCTGGTCCACTATGCCGGCACGGTGAGTCCAAACCAGGCCTGGCTGATACTTTTTCTACTGCGGAGGGGTTCTTTGTGAACACTGAGAAAGGGGTAGTGGATGCCACCACAAAATGGCTGCCTGTGAGAAGCGGGACCGGTCACAAAATGGCTGCCTGTGAGAAGCGGGACCGGTCACAAAATGGCTGCCTGTGAGAAGTGGGACTGGTCACAAAATGGCTGCCATTAGGGGCTGTTAAAAGGTGGGAGGGGTCTGGTTCTGAAAGGGAACTTCCTGAAGAGCCACAGGTCTTCTGAAGACCCTCGTGTGAGAAGAAGAAGGAGAAGAGAATCGGCGAAGAAAGAGCCAGTCTGGTGTGGTGGTTACGACAACCGGGTTTGATTCCCCACTCCGCCACATGCAGCTGCCACTGTGACCTTGGGTCAGTCACAGTTCTCTCAGAGCTGTTCTTGAAAAAGAGCAGTTCCCGGTCAGAGCTCTCTCAGCCCCACCTCCCTCACAGGGAGCCTTTTGGTCTACACAGAGCCTTTTGGTCAATTTTAAGCTAATAAGAAATGTTCATTAAAAGAACGAGATTTCAGATAGGAATAGATTACCTATTCTACCTGGTTGGATGTTCCTGGATGCTGGAGGCGTGTCTGGCCTCCAGAGTGCAAGATGGAGAGAAACATGCACCTTCTTTGTGTACGGGTGTGAGGAAGTGTGTGAGAGGGGGGAAAGGAAATTGTTCCCTAAGAATCAGGGCTATTTTTGGGCAGGAACGCACAGGAACGGAGTTCCGGCTTGCTCCCGAGCTGGCCACGCCCAGCAGGAACTCATTAGCATAATAGGCCACGCCACACCCAACAGCAGAAACTCATTAGGATTGGTTACATTAGGGGTTTGTGGCCTGACATGCAAAAGAGTTCCTGCTACAAAAAAAGCCCTGGGTTTT
>NW_015168138.1:11317-12872 GCF_001447785.1 Gekko japonicus | reverse complement strand
GGGCAGATATCGCAAGGACGGGCCCCTGAAACCTCTCTGCTCTTCTCCCTTAGGTGGGCTACAACATCTCCGGGTGGCTGGAGAAGAACAAGGACCCCCTGAACGAAACGGTGGTGGGCTTGTTCCAGAAGTCCAGCATGGCTCTTCTCTGCATTCTGTTCAAAGAGGAAGAGGCTGCAGGTCAGCGGAAGCTCACCGGTCCCCTTTGGAGACCGGCCCTTACCCCAAATAGCTCTGGCCGAAGGATCGCGGGGTTATCCCGTTTCGGGCCCAACGCCGGCCCTGCGGGAAACGGCACACGTGGGGAGACTTGCACTTTCCCCTTTCTTGGTGTCACACCCCTGATCCATGTCAGCCCCCAACTAGGGCTGCCAATTCTGGATTGGGGAATACCTGGAGACTGTGGGGGTGGGATCCGGGAGAGGGTGGGGTTTGGGGAGGGTTTCGGGAGGGGAGGGGCCTCCGTGTGGCTCCTGCTTGGTTCAAGCTCTTGGGGGGGGGGACTCTTTGCATGCATGTGTTTTGCCATGAAGGATGACAGAGGCGAATGACACTAAAGAGAGTTGGGGGATGTACCGTGACGGGAGCATCCTGCAGCTACCCAAATCAGATGCGACATGATATTACATTAGTTCATGACCAGTGTATCTCTACAGATTGAAACTGAAACTGCAGGGTTTTATGCCAGACATAATCAAGTGTAATATTGAATTGGCCACTAGAGGGAGCAAAATACGTGCAGAAGAGAAACACCCACTGAAACTGGAAGAAGAAGAGATTGGATTGATACCCCGCCCTTCACTACCCGAAGGAGTCTCAGAGCGGCTTACAAACTCCTTTCCCTTCCCCTCCCCACCAGTGTTCCCTCTAAGCTGAGTTAGTGTGAGCTAGCTCACAATTTTTTAGCCTCTGGCTCACACATTTTTGTCTGAGCTCAGGGAGGACGGCTCCAGAGCAAACTGATTTACACAGTAGCCGAATCGCTGGCTCACAACTTTAATGGCCATAGCCCACAAAGGAGAATTTTTGCTCGCAGGACTCCACAGCTTAGGGGAAACATTGCTCCCCACAACAGACGCCCTGTGAGGTAGGTGGGGCCGAGAGAACTCTGAGAGAACTGCTCTTGTGAGAACAGCTCTGAGAGAACTGTGGTTGACCCAAGGTCACACCAGCAGGCCTCATGTGGAGGAGGAATAGGGAATCAAATCTTAACCACTGCACCAAACTGGCTCTCTGGAGAGTTGGTGATGAAACCTGAGGAGGACAGGGACCTCCGTGGGGTACGAGGCCGTACAGCCCACTTTCCAAAGCAGCCATTTCCTCCCGGGGAACCGATCTCTGTAGTCTGGAGATGAGCTGTCATTCTGGGAGATCCTCAGGCCTCAACTGGAGGTGATGGAAAAATAGATGACACTGTGGATAATAGGTGCATGCGTCAGGTAGATCCATTTTGTGCTTTTTTAATGTTTATTGTCTTAATTTTTCTAGACTATTATATAAATATTGGAGTCAAGTATTGCCAAGCATAGGTCTCACCAAAACAATACATCAAAGG
>NW_015168138.1:6051-10962 GCF_001447785.1 Gekko japonicus | reverse complement strand
CTATGCTAATGAGTTCCCCTAGCCCTTTTTCTACGAAATGACCCCTGATGATGCTTTCGAATTATGGTGCCGGAGAAGACTCGTGAGAGTCCCTTGGACTGCAAGGAGATCAAATCAGTCAATCCTCAGAGAAATCAATCCTGACTGTTCCCTGGAAGGCCAGATACTGAAGTTGAAGCTCAAATACTTTGGCCACCCAATGAGAAGGGAGCCCTCACTGGAAAAGACCCTGATGCTGCAAAAGAGCCAGCCCTTGGCCAGATAAATGTCAGGCTTCTGTCAACTAGTCAAGTCCGCCTTGCCTGTCTAGTCAGTATTGCCCAAGCCGCATCGGATGCAGAGGGAGACAATGATCCGGGAACGGTGTTTTGCATTGCAGCTATTACCAAAATCCTCTGGAGATTGCAACTTACACCGACTCCGCTGCATGAAAACGGGTGGCGAGGCTGGCTGTTCAGCAACAGGGATATGAATTAAAAACAGCTGTGGTTTTTTGTTGTTGTTGTTTTAATAAAAAAGTGTGTCTCTGTGTGTTAACGCATTCCTTTCCATGTATCCTTGACTCATTCCCCATTCGAATGTTGTCCTCAGCCGGAACCAAGAAGCAGAAAAGAGGATCTTCCTTCATGACCGTCTCCAACTTCTATAGGGTAAGAGAACATTCGCATCGGGAAGCCTGAGTCGGACCCTGTGGTCCTTTCCGCATTTGCCTGCCGCTCCGGACTTTCTCAGTGTTCGAGTCGAGGCAGTTAGAGGCTGATTCTGCACTGGCGTGTCCCTCTGCTGTTTTACAAAGCCCAGGTTGGAACAGAAATCCCCCCCTGCATTGCATGCCGCTTTCACTTCCTTTGACCATCGGGTTTTATGGTAGCCTCCACGCTCCGTGCCGGCTGTTCAGGGGTGACTCTGCAGTCAGTATGGCGTTGCCCAGAGCTATTTGAATGTGGTTTTGAGCTGCAGTTTTTCCTCCCAGTTGAGAAAATGTGGAGCGCAGGGCTATTTTTGGGCAGGAACGCACAGGAACGGAGTTCCGGCTGGCTTCCGAGTTGGCCACACCCAGCAGGAACTCATTAGCATAATAGGCCACACCCAACAGCAGGAACTCATCAGGATTGGCTACAGTAGGGGTGTGTGGCCTAACATGCAAAGGAGTCCCTGCTACCAAAAAAGGCCCTGGGTTTTGACAACAAACAAGGTAAGCAGAATAAGAAGCAAAAGGTGGGTGTGGCTGGATGACCACACTTCTGGAAATAGGGGGCTGTGGCCTAATAGGCTAATGAGCTGTGGTGTCAGGGTGTGGCCTATTATGCTAATGAGTTCCTGCTGGGCTTTTTCTACCAAAAAAGCCCTGTTGGAGCGAATGTTAGATGCAGAATCAACCAAAGTCCACAGCAAAACAGCATCCAAAGTCCTTTCCTCACTTGAATCTCATCCCTGGTTTTATCCGAGTTCAACTCGCGACACAACACCTTGCGTTTATCTCTGGTTATAACAGCATCCGTTTATCCCGGGACAAGTGTGGGGCGAAACCGGGGTGACCCCAATGTAATGTGGAAACAAAAAATACCCCGGGATAATTACAGGGGTGAACTTGAGCGTAGTGTAGAATGTCAGTTCGGGGACAGGGTTGAACCTGGATTTAAGGGCTAGTGTGGAAAGGACCTAAATAACCCAGAGCAGCGGCAGGCTGAAACTGGGCTGACCATTGAAGGGAGGTAGTGTTACGCAGAACGGGGGGGAAAAACCCGGAATAACAAGAAGGTTGAACTCAATTTTAGGGCCGAATGGGGGTGGGTGGGGAAACCCTAGGGTTGAATTCGATTTTAGTGCAGAATTGCTTCTTTTGTAGCAGGTACTCATTTGCATATTAAGCAACACACCCCTAATGTAGCCAATCCTCCAAGAGCTTACAGTAACCCCTGTAAAAAGAGCTCTGTAAGCTCTTGGAGGATTGGCTACATTAGGGGTGTGTGGCCTAATATGCAAAGGAGTCCCTGCTACAAAAAGAGCCCTGCGACACCGTGGTGAGCATGGATTAAAAGGGGAGTGCGGAAAGGGCCTCGGTGTCAGGCAGCTCTGCTGTGTTCGTAAAGTTCTACTGTGCATGATGTGCATGGTGCGCTGGGAAAGTGGACGTCGGCTGCAGCTTCTCAGCAGGCGTACACCTACTGAAACTTACCGTGCCGTTGTCACACAGGCTGATCTGCGTGCGGCTTGCATGCACCGTGCTGAGCAGAAGTCCTCTGCGTCTACGTGATGCGTAGCATGCAGATCGGCCTTAAATAATAACCCCATCGCACAGATCGGTCTTATGAAAGCGACCGCTGCACCCTCCTCCGGGTCCCGTTCACCGCCCCTTTTCCCGTTTCAGGAGCAGCTGAACAAGCTGATGACCACCTTGCACAGCACAGCCCCGCATTTCGTGCGCTGCATCGTTCCCAATGAGTTCAAGCAGTCCGGTACGTGCTTTGGTTGCTGGCAGCGAGGATAATCCCTCACCCCTTTTTAAAAGGCAGCTTCCTTTTGTGAGCCGTGCTAGGAAATCCCACTCTTTAATAAAGTCTAGACTACTGTAATGCACTGTCTGTGGGGCTGCCCTTGAAGATGATTTAGAAACTTCAAATTGCCGCATTAGGTGCCCCTGAACAAAAAAAATATCACTCTGGAACTGAACAAGTGCGCTGCTTACCTATACCTATAAAAATTCTACATGCTTGTTTTAGCCTAAACAATCTGGATCCTAGGCGCTTCAAGGAACATCTATTCATACCTAGATGTCCTCAACTTTCGAGCACCCAGAAAGGCTGGGCTTCAAATCCCAGCCTGTGGGGATGCCAAACTAGCCTCTGCATTTGGGTCCTAAGCGCTTCAAGGAACATCTACTCATACCTAGATGTCCTCAACTTTTGAGCACCCAGAAAGGCTGGGATTTGAAGCATCCCTATGGGGATGCCAAACTAGCCTCTGCATTTGGCAGGGTCTTCTCAGTGGCTGCCCCGAAGTTCTTGTAACAATCAAGCGGGACCCCAACTCTGTAGAGTGTTTATTCCCCAAGTGAGACCAACACTTCAGCTGTTCTTTCACACGCTGGTTCTGGTTACCGGTACTACAAATCTGATTAGACTCTGTTAACGGTACCCATTGTTTCCGCTTAGAGAACAGCTACTATAATACGACTTCCGGGAAGACAGAAAGGTTGCAGTCCTAAGAATATTTTCCTGGGAGTAAGGCCTATGGAATAAAATGGGACTTACTTCTGAGCAGACTTGCTGCCAAAGAAGCCCAGTGCAGCAAGCAGCAGCATGAACATTATCTTCCTTTTTTGGAGGGGGGACGACTTTCAGATTCCATCACAACAGAGGGCTCTCTTCGTCTGAAACACCATAATTATAGTTTACATCGCAGTCTGGTTAATCCCGCCCTAAACTGTGTTTAGGAACAGCATTCCGTGCACCTTGGTGTTTAGTCATGCCGGCCACATGACCACGGAAAGGTCTTCGGACAGCGCTGGCTCTTCGGCTTTGAAACGGAGATGAGCACCTAGAGTTGGATTCGACTGGCTTTTGAGCAAGGGAACCTTTACCGTCACCTTTTAAACTGTCTTAAGTCTCTGAGTCTTTGCTGGAGATATGGATGGGTAGTGCTCTGAGATACAGCACTGATGAAAACGAAGTAAAAATTACCGAACTAGCCGCCACATTAATAGCCACGGCGCGGCTTTCTATTGCTGCCTCATGGAAAAATCCTGATCCTCCTTCCCTTGCTCAATGGAGAAACACATGTTGGGACCACTTTGTGATGGACAAAGTAGCAGATCAATACGAGTCCCACACACAAAGGTATGCGGGGTCCCATTCCAGATTCATTCGAAAATGGTGTCCTCGCATAACATATTTCACAGGAAACGATGTATTACCAGCACATCCTGGCTATGCAGAATGGCTACATCTATGAGAATTTTTATGGTCTGAGCACTCTCACAAAATACTGTTGAGGTCCTTCTAAAATATATCTAGATTTATTATACGTTACTATTATAGCAATCTTAGAAGAATTGGAAAATCACAAGAAAGTGATAAGGATATGGTCATACGAAGGTCCTGCTGACAAGTTAATAGACGGCATTGTGATGAATGTATCTGCACTCACAGTTTGTATTAATGTTTATTCAGTAATGCTGAGATGTGATGGGTTTATTTATGTATACTTGACTTATCTTTTAATAAAATAAAAAATTATTTTTGGGGGAGGGTAAGTCTCTGAGTCGATTGCAGTGGAGAAATAGCCCTAAAGATCCTTGGCTCTTGCTGTCCCAGTATGGAAATGTTGACAGGTGTCTTCTGCGTTTTCAGGAGTGGTTGATGCTCACCTGATCTTGCACCAGCTGGCATGTAACGGTGTACTTGAAGGCATCCGTATTTGCCGGAAGGGCTTCCCCAACAGACTGCAGTACCCGGAGTTCAAGCAGAGGTGACCTTCGCTTTTTAAAAAATCCCTCCATTCCCGCTGTCACGGCTCAGGTGGGGTGTCACCTGACGCTGCCACCACTCTGGATTTAGGATCCCTCGAGAAGGCCCAGAGCCACCCTCCCAAGACCTTCAGACCTCCCTTTTGGCCGAATAACAGGCGTGAGGACCAATGTTCCCTCTAAGCTGTGGAGTCTCATGAGCAACAATTCTACTTTGTGAGCTCCTGGCCTTAAAGTTGTGAGCGAGCGATTTGGCTACTGCATAGATTAGTTTGCTCTGGAGCCGTCCTTCCTGAGCGAAGACGAAAATGTGTGAGCCGGAGGCTAAAAAAGTGAGAGCTAGCTCACACTCAACTCAGCTTAGAGGGAACACTGGTGTGGACCAGGCAGAGTAAACAACAGTGAAAACAGTTTATTGTATAGGAGGTCAAACAAACAAGGTG
>NW_015168138.1:4586-4801 GCF_001447785.1 Gekko japonicus | reverse complement strand
GATCATGTTCCCTCTAAGCTGAGTTAGTGTGAGCCAGCTCACAGTTTTTTAGCCTCTGGCTCACACATTTTTGCCTTAGCTCAGGAAGGAGGGCTCCAGAGCAAACTAATTTACGCAGTGGCCAAATTGCTGGCTCACAACTTTAATGCCCAGTAGCTCACAGAGTCGAATTTTTGCTCACAGGACTCCATAGCTTAGAGCAGTGATGGAGAACC
>NW_015168138.1:3599-4559 GCF_001447785.1 Gekko japonicus | reverse complement strand
CAAACCCACTTATTTATTGCAAAGTGCCAACACGGCAATTTAACCCGAATACTGAGGTTTTTACTTTAGAAAAAACAACTCCTACATTAACTTAAGATGATCCAAAGGAACCAAAGGAAGTAAGGAAAGCAATCCCAAATGCTTTCATTGACTTAAAATTATTTGGCAGAGAATTCGACACTTTAATGATGGTCTGGGCCTGGCTGGGGTGATGGCACGCGTGCCCACAGAGAGGGCTCTGAGTGCCACCTCTGGCACCCGTGCCATAGGTTCGCCACCACTGGCTTAGAGGGAACATTAATCATGACACTCTCTGTTATCTGAAAACAGGGGTCCCCAACACGGTGCTTCCCAGCCGACGATGCTTGGCTGTCGTCGTAGGATCCCAATCCTTGTTTGTGTCTTCCTTGTGTCAGGTACCAGATCCTGAACCCCAATGTCATCCCTCCTGGCTTCGTGGACAACAAGAAGGCCTCAGAACTTCTGCTGGGATCTGTCGAGCTGGGAGAGAACGAATATAAAATCGGACACACTAAGGTAACGTACGTTCCAGCCTTGGGTCTTGTCCAGTGTTCCCTCTAAGCTTGAGTTAGTGTGAGCCGGCTCACAGTTTTTTAGCCTCCGGCGCACACATTCTTGTCTTAGCTCAGGAAGGATGGGGCTCCAGAGCAAATTAATTTATGCAGTAGCCAGATCGCTCACTCACAACTTTAATGCCAGGAGCTCACAAAGTAGAATCTTTGCTCACAGGACTCCACAGCTTAGAGGGAACATTGGACAAGACTTACCACAAATTCAAATCATTGACTACATCTGGTATTACATCATGGTGAACTAAATATTCTAGAATAGGCCACCCAATCTTAGCAAAAATTGTGGACGATTGATAAGAATTTGCATCATCTACCCTATCAGTAATTTTTGACATAATATACAGTTTCTGACGTTGGGAACGACGCT
>NW_015168138.1:0-3551 GCF_001447785.1 Gekko japonicus | reverse complement strand
GGGCCCGCGCTTTATGCGCTCATCGGAAGTGTTACAGGAAGGATCGGTAGCCCCCCCCCCCCCGGCCCGCAGCTATGTAGGAAATCCTAAAACCAGCGTGTGTGGCTGAGCACGGGGGAGTGGGTTGTGAGGGGATCGCCCTTGTCATCGAGCTGACGGACACACGGATCTCTGCTTTCCCAGGTGTTCTTCCGTGCCGGCGTCTTAGCCAAGCTGGAAGACATGCGAGACGATCGGCTGGCAAGGATCATGACCATGTTGCAGTGCCGCGGGCGGGGTTTCCTGATGAGGATCGAGTTCAAAAAGATGCTGGAAAGAAAGAAGAGATTCCCTGCCCTCCCATAGGGATTCCCTGCCCTCCCACCCCCCCCCCCTTTGTCCTATCTGGCCTTCACGGGGAATGCATGAAGCTGCCTTCGACTGAATCAGACCCGTGGTCCATCCGGGTCAGTCTTGTCTTCTCAGACTGGCAGTGGCTTTTCAGGCTCTTAGGTCACACGTCACTGGAGACGCTGGGGATTGATTCTGGGATAGTCCGCATGCCAAGCAGATGCTCCGCCACTGAGCCACGGCCCCTTTTCCCTTAAAGAGAAAGCCGTGTAGTTTGTAAAACTGCAGTTAGATCAGTAGGACGGGGATAGATAAACCCGTGAATGGGAATGTTTGCAGGTTTTTCAGGTGAGCTGTGAGCCATCGTGCCTTCACTCGTGTTAAGGTCTGACTTGTGGATCAAATCCTGGTTTCCTCTTTCTATGTCTCTTATCCCCATGTCTCAGCCAAGTTGCAACCCTGTGCTTCAGCGTCTGGCACATTATCCAACAAAACGTTTGCTATAAAGCTTTTAAAAGAGCTTTTGAAAGGCTTGTGATACCGTTTACAAACTCTGTATGGAGAAAAGGTTGGCTTTGCAAAACATCACAGGCATTAGGCGTTGGTCAATCAGTCCTGTGCAAAGTGAAAAAAATGAAGTGGTGGCAGCGGTAGTGCAGCGTCTAGTACATTTATCCAACAAAACATTTGTTATAAAGCTTTTAAAGGGTTTTTTTTTAAAAGGCTTTTAATACCGTTCACAAACTGTGTGGAGAAACCGTTCGCTTTGCAAAAACATCACAGGCACTGGCCAATCAGTCCTGTGCAAAGTGGGGAAAAAATGAGGTGGTGGCAGCGGCAGCATCATGAGGTCTGTCTAGTCAGTGCTGTACAAATCCAAATTGCATCAGAAACTGGGACAGGGTCCCTGGACTCAACCTAAAAGAGAGAAGGTTGACAGTGTGTGCAGAGATTTGTTGCTCCATAAGGCCCAAGCAATCTTTTTCCTTCCAGGGTGGGCCTGATAGCAATCCAGAGGAACGTCCGCAAATTCTTGCAGCTGCGGTTCTGGGGATGGTGGAAACTGTACAACAAGGTGAGAAAAAGGGAGGAGCTGGTGGAACGCAGCAGCCAAAACGTCCCGCGTTTGGAGGAAACAAAGGAGACAGGGAGGAAGCCGTGTTTGCTATCAGCGGTTGGGTGGGATTGTTGGCTTTTAAAGATAAGAGGGGGAGAGGAAAACCGAAGCCCTTGGCTGGTTTGCTCTGCGATAAGTAATCCCTCGGCGTGAGATTCAGTTAATAATTAACGTGGGAAAAGGAAAGTGTGATTTCTTATGGAATCAAAGTCAGTCAGTATGACAAGAATGGAAGTATCAAGTTGGAGCGCCGTTAAACGGGATGTTTAAGGCATTTCTGTTGCTAATGAAGAAGAAGAAAAAGAGATTGGATTTATACCCTGCCCTTCACTACCCAAAGGAGTCTCAGAGCGTCTTACAATCTCCTTTCCCTTCCCCTCCCCACAACAGACACCCTGGGAGGTGGGTGGGGCCGAGAGAGCTCTTTAGAGAACTGCTCTTGAGAGAACAGCTCTGAGAGAACTTGTAACTGACCCAAGGCCACGCCAGCAGCTGCACGTGGAGGAGTGGGGAAATCAAACCCGGTTCTCCCAGATTAGAGTCCGTGCTCCTAACCACTACATTTGTTGCTAATGGACAGCTCTGTGTCCATTCCAAGGTTGTCAACTCGCAGACATCGCCCTTTTGATCTCTCACTGATGCTGGCAGCCAGGAATTTAGAGCTCCCAGACCTACATTGCAGGGGTCCTGCTGCCTGATCCTTCCCTCATTTACTCTGTGGGGCACCCAAGGAATCCTGCCTGGCACCGTAGGTGAGGCAGTGGAGCAAAGGGCTAGGAGGAGCGGCCTGTGTTTTGGCTGCACTTAAAGGGGAATCGCCGGTGCCTCAGCTGCTGGGTTGCCAGGCAACCAGTAGAAATGTTGTTGGCGGGGGCAGCGGGGGGGGGAGCATCTGGGGAGAAAAATAAGAAAAATAAGGCCTTGTCTCTTATTATAGTGTTGGTGTAGGGGTTAAGTGTGCGAACTCTAATCTGGGAGAACCGGGTTTGATTCCCCACTCCTCCACTTGCACCTGCTGGTGTGACCTTGGGTCAGTCACAAGCTCTGGCACAGCTGTCCTTGAAAAAGAGCAGTTTCTGTCAGAGCTCTCTCGGCCCCACCCACCTCACGGGGTGTCTGTTGTGGGGAGGGGAAGGGAAAGGAGTTTGTAAGCCGCTCTGAGACTCCAAGTGAAGGGCGGGGTATATATCCAATCATCTCCTCCTCCTCCTCCTTCTTCTTAAAGGAAGTTGTGACCATAAAATTTCTGGTGATTCCTAGAGCTACCAGGAGGTGACAAGGGTCGCTCTGGCAATTGCCAGAAACTCTGTGGTAATGTCACCAGGAAGTGGCAAGGGTAGCTCTAGCAATTACCAGAAACTCTATGGTAATCTTACCAGGAAGTGGCAAGGGTAGCTCTAACAATTGCCAGAAACTCTATGCCCAGCTTGCCTCCACTAGGGCCAGGGCTTTTTCGGCCCTGGTCCCTACCTGGTGGAATGAGCTGCCTTATGAGATCAGGGCCCTGCGGGACCTGTTACAGTTCCGCGGGGCCTGTAAGACGGAGCTCTTCCGCCAGGCTTTTAGCTGAGGCAGCGGGCATCCACTTTGATCTGCCCTCCCTCCAGTGCCCGCAGATCCTAGAATCCGACTGGAACTACAGCATCGCCGGAATTAACGTCATCTATTGAGGCCCATTGTATGTTTTTAGTGTTCTAGTGATTTTACCGAGTTTCAAAGGTTCTCGTATGGATGAATACGTTTTAACTGTAAATCTGCATTGTTTGCTGATCTGTACGTTTGGAACCTGCCCTGAGCCTGCTGTATGGATAGGGAGAGCAATAACACCCTGTAACCATATCAGCTATATAGATACTTTTAGAGTTTCATAGTTTGAGAGGAAGAAGCGCCCATCGTTTAGCTAGAAGGGGGGAAAAAACCTTTGCTCGGGAAGACCCAACCCACAGGTCTTAGCCCAATTAGAAATTGGTGACGGAGTTTAACGGAACCAATAGTTGTGCTGTTTGTTCATGCCATATTGAGAATAAAATGCTACGTCACCCATTGTCACTTCGGAGGAGTCGATGGGTATTCAGGGGTCCCAAAACCTTGCTTATCTGGACTC
>NW_015168137.1:154411-181951 GCF_001447785.1 Gekko japonicus | reverse complement strand
CTTTTAACTCGCCCTGAGGCAAGGTTGTCAAGTTCCAAATCACTCTAAATAATTGAGCCGGGCGCGAGCTCGCAGACGCAATCTCAGCCGCATAGAAATCCTTCTTAGCGGCCTTGACTGCCACCTCATAGGATTTCATAAACGTCCTATAAGATGTTCTCGAGGCCTCGTCACGAGCACGACGCCACCGTCTCTCAAATCGTCTAAGTTCTTGTTTCAGCGCCCGCAACCCCTGGGTATACCAGGGGGCATGCCGCGAGTACAGAGAAAACGCCTGGGAGCGATCTCGTCGATGGCAGCAGAGAGTTGGACATTCCAGTCCTCCACCATCTCATCTAACGAGTCGCCAGGGGGCCTAGGAGCAAAGATCAAGTCGAGCATGTGACCAGCCCGATGCGTGGGGGCCGATACGAACTGCGAGAGTCCCAGCGCCGCCATGGACGACACCAGGTCCGTAGCCCGGCTGGAGGCCACGTCCTCAGCGTGGACGTTGAAATCACCCAGGACCATCAGTCGAGGGTGATCCAGCGCCCAGCCTGATACGGCCTCCAGCAGGGATGGCAGACTATTGGCCAGTGCATTAGGCGGTTGGTACACCAGCCAAATCGCCAAACTCTCCTCAGCCCCCAGCAGCACGCCGACACATTCTATGCCCGCGATCTCTACGGCTGGGAGTGCCCTGAATGAGTAAGCCTCCCGAACGAGAATAGCCACCCCTCCCCCCGCCCCCGATTCCGCGATTGGTGAAGGACCGAGTAACCCGGGGAGGCTAACTGAGTGAGAGCCAAAGTCTCACCTTCCCTCACCCAGGTCTCGGTCACGCACGCCAGGTCCGCCGGATGTTCCATCACATAATCCCTTAAGGTTGCGACTTTGTTGTTAATGGACCTGGCGTTACACAACACCAATGACAGAGGGGGGTCGTTCCTGGCCCCACTGCTAGCCACCCTCGGGATGGGCCGTAGGCTGGAAGGACACCGAGCTCTCTTATGTCTCAATGGCCTTCCATAACCACTCTGCCTAGGCCCACCGCTAAACTTTCCCCTCCCCAAGAGCACCGGAATCCGCTGATCAGACATGCTATTTGTAATATTCAATGGCCGTCACCAAAGGTTCTAACCACCAATGCACTACACAGCAAAGTCTACACGTTAACAGCAGATACATGTCACCAATCCTAACCGTATAAACGCACATATAATTACAATTACAAATTTAAGGCTGCACAAAATAACATATCATTGATAACAATAAATATATCAGGTCAGCTGATCCTCACACATATCACCTTCATCAACAACAACCTATACTCACAGCCAACCAAAACCCACACTCACCAGCAGCCAGACTAATCACCAACCACTCACGCTTCAACATCCACATTGGTGACTCTCTACACCTCTCTCTTTTACTATACTCCAGGGGGTTATACTGAATTCAGTCTTCTGAAAGCACAATTCCCTCTACTCGCAATGAAAGCTGCTCGCAATGAAAGCAAAGCACCGGCAGCCAGTACGACTGATCCTTCAGCGCTCGTGGAGATCAAAGTATGGGCCTGTCCAAGGCCAGTTGCCATCCAGGGCTCTAGAAGGACAGACTTCTCCGCCCTCAACCCCCACCCCGGAGAGCCAGTTTGGTGTCGTGGTGGACTCTAATCTGGGAGAACCAGGTTTGATTCCCCACTCCTCCACTCGCACCTGGCTGGATGACCTTGGGCAAGCCGTAGTTCTGTCAGAGCTGTTCTTGAAAAAAAAGCAGTTTCTGTCAAGAGCTCTCTCAACCCCACCCACCTCACAGGGTGTCTGTTGCGGGGAGGGGAAGGGAAAGGGGTTTGTCAGCCGCTCTGGGACTCCTCTGGGTAGTGAAGGGCGGAGTGTAAATCCAATCTCTCTCCTGTCTCTCTCTCCATTTCAGTTTAACTCTGGGATGCAGCTCGAGAGGTGACTGAAAATCGCCTGCTGGAATGTCCTTTGCCCACTCCTGGTTCAGAGGCTTTGGAAAGCAACCAGCTCAGTTTTCCGTCAGGCACGCTCTGGACGGCACAAGGGGCCTTTCGCATTCACTGCCAGCTCCGGCACAGAGCCATCCCTTCCCGTGGCCGCCCCTGAGAGTTGGGCTTCATTTCTTCCTGACAGCTCTTTGTCAAGCCGTGACTTCCAATTGTCGCTTGACGGGGAAGATGAATAGGAACGCAGCCTTTGTCTTTCCCATCTCTGGTTGGTCCCCATTGGCAGGCACCGGATCAAGGCATGGTGGCGGCGTACGGAGCCTCTGGTTTCTTGGCAGCCGGGAAGAGGCCCTTTCAGGGGCGCCCGGAGTCCAATGAGCTCCAGCCTTTTCCGCTGGCTTCTTCTGGGCCACATCACAGGGACGCCGTGAGCTTCCGCCACAAACCTAGTTTGCATATTTCTGTTGCATATAATGAACATAATTTGCTTATTATTTTCACAAGCCTGGCAGATGCCAAACAACAGCTGGCGGCTACGCGACACTTGTTCCGAGGACGGGGTTCGCTTTGCCGGCTCCCAGGACTGCTTTGTGGCTCTGCCAACTCTCCCGCAGCAGAAGAAGGGCTGCTTCATTGCCTGCTTCCCCCCACCCCCCAGACTTGCCTTTCTTCAGGCTCAGATCACGGACAAGGACCCAGGGCTTGTTTTCCAAGGGCAGGGCCTGCCAGGGCCAAACTGCTGCAAGCAAATACCGAAACAGTGCTTTGTGGAACCTCAGAGAGTCCATCAGATTCCTTTCAAGAACATAACCTAAGAAGAGCCCTGTGCTGGATCCGGCCAGTGAGGGTCTAGTCCAGCATCCAGCATCCATCTCACACAGGGGCCAGCCAGTCCCTCTGGAGGGCCAGCAGCAGGGCAGAGAGGCCGAGGCCTTCCCCTGAGAAGAACACCAGAAGAGCCCTGCTGGGTCAGACCAGGGAGGGTCCACCTAATCCAGCCTCCCGTCTCACACAGGGGCCAGCCAGTCCCTCTGGAGGGCCAGGAACAGGGCAGAGAGGCCGAGGCCTTCCCCTGATTAGAGCATCAGAAGAGCCCTGCTGGGTCAGACCAGGGAGGGTCCCTCTGGTCCAGCATCCTGTCTCACATAGTGGCCAACCAGTTCCTCTGGATGGTGTACAACAGTGGATAGAGACTGAGGCCTTCCCCTGATGTTGCCTCCTGGCTCTGGGATTCAGAGGCTGACTGCTCCAGAACATGGAGGTTCTGTTTAGTCACAACAGCTAGCAGCCATTGATAGACTTATCCTCCATGAATCTCTCTAACCCCCTTTTAGAAGAAGAAGAAGAAGTTGGATTGGATTTACACCCTGCCCTTCACTCGGAGTTTCAGAGCAGCTTACAAACTCCTTTCCCTTCCCCTCCCCACAACAGACACCCTGTGAGGTAGGTGGGGCTGAGAGAGCTCTTTCCACAACTGTCCTTTAGGGAACAGCTCTACCAGAACCAGGGGTCATTTCCTGCAGGAGCGCACAGGAGTGGAGCTCCAGCAGTAAAGAGCCCAGGAGGCGGGCACATGCAACAAGTGAAGCAGACAGGTAAGTTGCAGAGCCCCCCTTCCCCCCCCGGTCCAAAACAGTCCAGTGGCACCTTTAAGACCCAAGTTTTATTCAGGTATAAGCTCTCCCTCCTCTGTGAGGACAGATCTGCGCGTCCCCCCCCCCAGAATAGCTAGCAATCCAAAACAGTCCAGTGGAGCCTGAACGGTGGGTGTTGCCTTCTGACACACTTCTGGTGACGTCAGGGGGTGTGGCATATGCAAATGAGTTATGCAAATGAGTTATGCTAATGAGCTCCTGCACCTCTTTTTCTACGAAATTACCCCTGACCAGAACTATGGCTTGCCTGAGATCATCCAGCAGCTGCAAGTGGAGGAGTGGGGGAATCAAACCCGGTTCTCCCAGATTAGAGTCCACGGACTTAACCACAACACCAAACTGGCTGTTTGTTTTTGCTTTTGCTTTGCTAAGCCTCTGCTCCTGGTAGGGTTACTGACTCCTGCTTGGGAAATACCTGGAGATTTTAAGGGTGGGTTTTGGGGAGGGGAGGGACCTCAGCCGGACATCCTGCCAGAGGAACCATCCGCCGAAGCTGTCATTTTCTCCAGGGGAACCTATTTCCATGGTCTGGAGATCAGTTGTAATTCTGGGAGCCCCCGCCCACCTGGAGTTGGCGACCATGTTTCTAAGGTATGATCAATGTGAGCTGCTGGGTAGCTTGGAGGAAAGGTCCTACAAGCTCATTAAAACCGGTTTGGTGTCGTGGTGAAGTGGGCGGACTCTAATCTGGGAGAACCGGGTTTGATCTCCCACTCCTCCACATGCACCTGGCTGGATGACCTTGGGGCAAGCCCTAGTTCTGATAAGAGCTGTCCTTGAAAAAGAGCCGTTTCTGTCAAGAGCTCTCTCCGCCCCGCCTACCTCAGAGAGGGTGTCTGTTGAGGGGAGGGGAAGGGAAAGGAGTTTGTAAGCTGCTCTGAGGCTCCGAGTGAAGGATGGGGAATAAATCCAATCTCCTCCTCCTCCTCCTCCTCTTCCTCTTCTTCTTCTTCCTCTTCTTCCTCCCACATCTGTCAGAGGGGGATTTCTTTTGATAGCCATGTACAATATCCCTGTGCTGCCGGTGCAGGAGCCCCGACTGCTGTTCCTAGGGTTGCCAGCTCCGGGTTGGGAAATACCCGGCGGTTTGGGGGTGGAGCCTGAGGAGGGTGGGGTTTGGGGAGGGGAGGGGCTTCAATGGAATATAACGCCATAGACTCTGCTTTCCAAAGCAGCCATTTTCTCCAGGGGAGCTGATCTCTTTTGCCTGGGGATCAGGTGAAATCCCTGGAGATCTCCAGCCACCACCTGGAGGTTGAGAAAACCAAGACAGGATCACAGGTCTAGGAGATGCGACGAAGAAGCAAACACTGTGACTGAGATGGCAACACATTTCGTAAGAATCATGTTCTATTGCTCCTTTCTAAACACTTGAACATGGAACCAGAAGTAAGTTTTTAAAGAAATTAAAAATTAAATAATTGAAATGATAAATTAATATGGAAAATATATATATAATATTCCATTCAGCTTCATGTTGCTTATTCACTTAAAATACCATGGGTTATTTTTCAACATTATTTGAAAAATATAAAGAAGAAATGAAACCTTGGGTTGCTCTTAAACAGAACACTGAACTGTAGCAAGAGGCTGTGTTGGGATTCTTTGATTCAGGGTCGATGGTCGTATTGCAAATACAGGAGCCACACTTAGTAAAAGAAAAAATATATTTAAGTAAAGGTAAAGGTTCCCTTGCTCGAAAGCCAGTCGAATCCGACTCTAGGGTTGCGGTGCTCATCTCCGTTTCCAAGCCGAAGAGCCAGCGCTGTCCGAAGACGTTTCCGTGGTCATGTGGCCGGCATGACTAAACACTAAGGTGCACGGAACGCTGTTACCTTCCCACCAAAGTGGTACCTATTTATCTACTTGCAATTTCTTGCTTTCGAACTGCTAGGTTGGCAGGAGCTGGAACTAGAGATGGGAGCTCACTCCATCATGCAGCACCCAGGTCTCGAACTGCTGAACTACTGACCTTCCACAGCCTGCAGTTCAGCGTCTTAACCACTTGAGCCACAGCAGCTCAATATCTTTACTATGAAACAAAATAAAGCATGGGTAGGGTGCTTGGGATAAAAGAAATAAAATAAAAGGTTACATACTTGCAGTTACTCTCAGTAATATATGCTAACAGCTACATCTTTCTATCTGTCTTGGCTTCTAGAAGAGAACTACCGCTTTGGTTCACACAAAGGGCCGTAAACTTGTGAATACATTAATGCTACATCAAAGCATTTCCACAAACAAATTGTTAGTTGACCAATACAAAGGTCACTTCATTAGGATAAACAACTCCCACAAACTTTCCCGCCGTTGAATACATTATGTAACGTAACATCCTGTTTCCTAACAAACAACATTTAACTCTGTCATGACCAAAGTGTAAGCAGCTTGCAATTCCAACAGGCTGACACCTTCATTACGATAGGATCACTCCTGAGGAAGGCTGGGACGAAACGGGTCTCTATCCGGATGCTCATTGAGCATGATGGACCTGTGCTATTGCCATGTTTTACAATATAATATGATTCTTGCTCAGTGTGGTGTCATCTAAATCACAGTGTTTGCTTGTTTGTGGCACCCCCTGGAGGTTGGCAACTCTAGCTGTTCCTCCTCCAACACTGGCATTCAGGGCCCCGGAGGAGCTCTGCTCTTGAAAGGCGGGCCAGCCCCAATGGATGCTGCCTGCCTGCCTGTCCTCTGTCGCTTAACAGACACGATTGGCAACACACCTGAGGCTGCCTGATACTGAATCAGACCCAGGGTGGTCCATCGAGGTCAACATTGTCTACTCAGGCCGGCAGCTGCTCTCCAGGGTCTCAGGCGGAGGTCTTGCACATCACCGTTTTTCTTTGCCATCAAGTTGCATCCACATGATGGTGTCCCCAGAGGGTTTTCAAGGCCGGAGACGTTCAGAGGTGTTTTGCCATCGCCTGCCTCTGCACAGTGACCCTCGACTTCCTTGGTGGTCTCCCATCCAAGTACTAACCTGGGCCGACCCTGCTTAGCTGCCGAGATCTGATGATGTCAAGGTAGCCTCGGCTATCCAGGTCAGAGCCGCAGATCCTATTACCTGATCCTTTGACTAGAGATGCCAGGGATCAAACCCGAGACCTACTGCATGGCAAGCAGAGGCTCTTCCATGGAGCCACGCCCCCTCCCCTTCTCTTTGATGCTGTCTAAGAAAAGAGAGAAGGAAGGAGAGAAGGCCCCCAAGCGCATAAGTGCTGCATTGCCACCGAGCTCAATGTTTATTACGTAGAATCGGCTTCCTTATTCAGGAGCTCCGTGCTGCACAATTACTGCATTATTAAAAACAATCCGACCAAAGCAAACTGAAATAAAATGACGCCTCTTAACTCCTTGCAAAATGCTGCATAGCAGCTGACTGCAGGGAAATCTTCCTCCACTTTCCTTTGCTGTCTTTCTGCAGATCTTTTATTCAAGAGGCTCACTCGCCAGTTACCCTGACAGGGTTTACTTTTTTGGAGGGCCCCCAGCCCCATTTTCTTTACCTTTTTCGCAGACTTCAAAAACTGAGGAGACAAGAATGTTTGACACTCCTCCCGTCAGCCATTTCATCATGATTTATTATTTTGACAGCCCTCTCTTGCTCCAGTCAGCCATGGGCGCAGGGCTCTGATCCGCTGCTATCCTGATTCCTATGCGCTGAAATGGCGTTTTCCGTCCCTGCCCCATAGCCCCCCCCCCAGGGGGCAGGCCTGTAGGCAGGATTTTTTAAGTTGGGGGGACATTTAAATTTCTTAGGGGGCACTGACTAATCGAATTAAAGGAATACCCGGTCCTTCCCCGCTAACACTGCCATGGTCTTTGGAATGTGTGTGGGGTGCTCTACCTCCCTCCTCCTTCTTCTCAAACGATGTCTCCAGTCTGGCTTGTTATCTATCAATGTGTTTTTTGACCTTGGTTTCCAGCTGCTCCTGATCCGCTGGGAACGAATGGCTCACCTTCTCCCGCTTAATTTCCTCTCCCAGGGGCGGGACAATTGTGCTTTGGTTATTGGCTTTTGCTTGTAATGGTGTGTGTGTTGAAACTACCAGGGGTCATTTCCTGCAGGAGCGCACAGGAGCGGAGCTCCGGCAGTAAAGAGCCCAGGGGGCCGGGCACATGCAACAAGCCCCATCCCCTGCTCCCAGCAGCCCTCAGTCAGAGCAAGAAGCAGCCAGGTAAGTTGCAGAGCTCCCCCCCATAGCTAGCAATCCAAAACAGTCCAGTGGCACCTTTAAGACCAGATTTTATTCAGGTACAAGCTCTCCCTCCTCTGCGAGGATGGATCTGCACGTCCCCCTCCCCCCATAGCTAGCAATCCAAAACAGTCCAGTGGAGCCTGCCTGAGCGGTGGGTGTTGCCTTCTGACTCACTTCCGGTGACGTCAGGGGGTGTGGCATGTGCAAATAAGTTATGCTAATGAGTTATGCTAGTGAGCTCCTGCACCTCTTTTTCTATGAAATGACCCCTGGAAACTACTATATCTTTGGGTACCCTGCTGCTTTTGGCCATTCCTAACAAAGAATGTTCATGTGTCATAGTGATGACCTACCAATAAACAGAATACTTCTTCTGAAGTGCTGCGTGGTGTGATCTGGCTATGGAACCTGACACCCCACACCTGCTGCTGCTACTGCTCGGGGGCCCTGGGCTGGATGGGAGGTCATGGCAGTAGGCCAGGGGGCCTAGCCCCAAGAGGCCCCCTGTAGCTATGGGCCTGCCGGGGGGGGGGGTGTCAGTGTAAGCAGCAGCTGCCTGGCTGGACCTCCTCTGGGAGGAGCAGGGCAGGAATGGGCATTACCTGTTGATGGGGAACTGAACATCATATCCTGCTTTCCCCCTCAGACAGTGAGCAAAGCACCGTACAATTCTAATTTGGATGACAGCAAAACCAGTGACGAATGAAATGACTGTCACTGAAAGATGGGTTGCCAGCTCAGGGTTGGGAGACACCTGGAGACTTTGGGGGTGGAGCCTGAGGAGGGTGGGGCTTGGAGAGGGGAGAGGCTTTCGTGGGGTACGATGCCACAGAGTCCACCTTCCGAAGCAGCCATTTTCTCCGGGGGAACTGATTTCTCTCACTAGATCAGTTGTAATCCTAGAAGATCTCCAGCCACCACCTGGAGGTTGCAAACCAAAAAGAGTGATCATGGCAGGGGTCATTTCCTGCAGGAGCACACAGGAGCGGAGCTCTGGCAGTAAAGAGCCCAGGGGGCGGGCACTTGCAACAAGCCCCGCCCCCTGCTTCCAGCAGTCCCAGGCCACGAGGATCAAGAAGCCTCCTTCCTTCCTTCCTTTTCCTTCCTTCCTTCCTTCCTAGATCTGCGCGTCCCCCAGCTAGCAATCCAAAACAGTCTAGTGGCAGCTTTAAGGCCAAGGTTTATTCAGGTACAAGCTCTCCCTCCTCTGTGAGGGCAGATCTGCACGTCCCCCCACACCCCAATAGCTAGCAATCCAAAACAGTCCAGTGGCACCTGAGCGGTGGGTGTTGCCTTCTGACACACTTCCGGTGACGTCAGGGGGTGTGGCATGTGCAAATAAGTTATGCTAATGAGTTATTCTAATGAGCTCCTGCACCCCTTTGTCTACGAAATGACCCCTGGATCACGGGATGGAGGTAGAAAGGAAACAAACAGCCGTGATGTATTGTGCCAAAAAAAAAAAGAGTCTTTACAGACTTGAAAATTCTTTTCCCAGAATTCAGTTTACTTGAAGCAATTCAAACGCCATCAACACCAACCGACCATGCCTATTACATCTCGTTTCGTGTATAACTTCATCAAAGTGGGTAGCGTTGAAATACCTATATAATATCAATCCATTTGAAGAAGAAGAAGAAGAAGAAGAAGAAGAAGAAGAAGAAGAAGAAGAAGAAGAAGAAGAAGAAGAAGAAGAAGAAGAAGAAGAAGAAGAAGAAGAAGAAGAAGAGGAGATTGGATTTACACCCCATGGCCCTTCACTACCCAAAGGAGTCTCAGAGCGGCTTACAAACTCCTTTCCCTTCCCCTCCCCACCACAGACACCCTGTGAGGTGGGTGGGGCTGAGAGAGCTCTGACAGAAAGTGCTCTTTTTTCAAGGACAGCTCTTATCAGAATTTGGCGAGCACTCTAGTCATATCTCCTAGTGACACTCATCAAATCCCTTCAGCATTATTTTCATTCTCCTGGTTGGAACTTCTCCCCAGTGTCCCTTGCTGCACAGACAAGATGGACTCCCTAAGTAAAAGTTTAGTCCATCATAGCTTGTGGCCATCTCACAGAAGGCGAGGGAGAGAGACCCCAGCTCCCTCCTCGAGCCTCCCTGGCCAACTGTCCTTGGCCTCTCCCCTCTTGGAGCCCATCGGGGCCAGCTGACTTACCAAAAAAAGAGGGCGAGAGACCCCGGGCTCCTTCCTTGAGCCTGCCTGGTTGACTATCTCTTGGCTTCTCTCCTCTCAGACTCCATTAGGAGCCAGCTACCTCACAGAAGGCGGGGGAGAGAGACCCTGGCCCTTTCCAGCTCTGGCTCTAATCTGGGAGAACCGGGTTTGATTCCCCACTCCTCCACTTGCAGCTGCTGGATGACCCTGGGCAAGCCATAGTTCTGTCAGAGCTGTTCTTGAAAAAGAGCCGTTTCTGTCAAGAGTGCTCTCAGCCCCGCCTACCTCACAGGGTGTCTGTTGTGGGGAGGGGGAGGGAAAGGAGTTTGTCAGCCACTCTGAGACTCCGTTGGGTAGTGAAGGGCTATGGTGTATAAATCCCATCTCCTCCTCCTCCTCCTCCTCCTCCTCCTCTTCTTCTTCTTCTCCTTCTCCTTCTTCTCCTTCTCCTTCTCCTCCTCCTCCTTCTCCTCCTCCTCCTTCTCCTCCTCCTTCTTCTTCTTCTCCTTCTTCTCCTTCTCCTTCTTCTTCTTCTTCTTCTTCTTCTTCTTCTTCTTCTTCTTCTTCTTCTTCTTCTTCTTCTTCTTCTTCTTCTTCTTCTTCTTCTTCTTTTCTTCTTCTTCTTCTTCTTCTTCTTCTTCTTCTCCTTCTCCTTCCTTGAGTCTGCCTGGCCAACTGTCCCCTGACCTCTCCCTTGATGGACTCCACCAGGGCCTGGCTCTTTCACAGAAGGCGAGGGAGAGAGATCCACACTATGCTGAGCAGCAACCAGAACAACAGTTTATTGCTGCTGCTGCTGCTGCTCTCTCGTTAGATCTTTATAGAGCAATTCTTTTTTGTTGTTTTAATTTGCCTTATGAGTTTTTAAAACTGGGAACGAGGGACATAAATATCTTAAATAAATAAAGCACCCCGGTTAATAACCTGGCCGCTGCCTCCCGAACCACCCTGAGCACTCTTCCGAGGCCGCTCCAAGTGGAACAAACGGCGGCCATCCAGCCCGGAGGGTTCCCCAGCGCAGATCGCTCTGGGCGGAGGGTCTCTTTCCAGACGGGGGTGCAGATGGCAAAGCAGCCCACGTTGGTGAAAGGCACTTTGCACAAGAGACCCCCTTGGGTGCTCATGACTGAAGCTGGAGCTGGAAGCGCTCCCTGCCTGGGTGAATTCCCCGCAGCAGTTTCATATTAACGAGCGGGGAGAGGTAGAGACCCTTGGAAATGCACAGAACAACGGCTGCAGTGCAAAGCAAAGGCTGAAACCTGCAGGATCAGGACCATTTGTCACATGGTACATCCCACTCCTGTTCCATCAATGTGCCATAGTTCATTGTATCAAAACCAGCCCAAAGGTGCAACAGAATCAACAAGGACACCCAGGAGAGCCAGTCTGGTGTAGTGGTGCGCAGACTCTAAACTGGGAGAACCGGGATTGATCCCCCACTCCTCCACATGCAGCTGCTGGATGACCTTGGGCATGCCATAGCTCTGTCAGAGCTGTTCCCTCAAGGACAGTTCTGGAAAGAGCTCTCGCAGCCCCACCTACCTCACAGGGTGTCTGTTGTGGGGAGGGGAAGGGAAAGGAGTTTGTAAGCCACTCTGAGACTCCAAGTGATGATCGGGGTATAAATCCAGTCTCCTCCTCTTCTTCTCTCCTGACTTGGCTGTTCATCAGGGTAGCCAAACCCATTTCAGTCCTGCACTTGGCTCAGAAGAAGAAGAAGAGATTGGATTTATACCCCACCCTTCACTACCCAAAGATGTCTCAGAGCGGCTTACAGACTCCTTTCCCTCCCCCTCCCCACATCAGACACCCTGTGAGGTGGGTGGGGCTGAGAGAACTCTGACACAAACTGCTCTTTTTCAAGGACAGCTGTGCCAGAGCTTGTGACTGACCCAAGGTCACATCAGCAGGTGCAAGTGGAGGAGTGGGAAATCAAACCCGGTTCTCCCAGATTAGAGTCGGCACACTTAACCACTACACCATAGCTCAGTGGCTGAGCATCTGCTTGGCATGCAGAAGGTCCCTGGTTCAATCCCCAGCATCTCCAGTTAAAGATCAGGTAGGAGGTGATGGGAAAGACCTCCGCCTGAGGCCCTGGAGAGACCAGCTGCCATTCTGAGCAGACGATACTGTCCTTGATGGACCAAGGCTCTGACTCAGTAGAAGGCAGCTTCATGTGTGTTTGGGGAACGGCCGTGGCTCAGTGGGAAAGTCTCTGCTTGGCACGCAGAAAGTCCCAGGTTCAATCTCCACCAGCATCTCCAGTAAGGACCAGGCAATAGGTGATGAGTAAGACTCTTATCTACCTGAGAACCCAGAGAGCCGCTGCCAGTCTGAACAGACAAGACTGACCTTGATGGACCAAAGGTCTGATTCAGTAGAAGGCAGCTTCTTGTGTGTTCATGAAATAGATCCAAATCATCACATCTGGAAAAGAGTTGCTGCCACCATGGACTTGAGGATCTGGCTCAAGAAGGGAAGACAGTTGGCAAAATCTTTCGAGTCCTGGTGAGAAGCCTTTAGGAGCCAAAATCACTGCTGGCTGCCTCTTTCAGGGTGGACAGGACATTTGCTTTTTCAGTGAGGTAGTTACCCCCAGACCCTCCCTCTAAGCAAGATCTCATCAGCTGTTCCCATGGAGCACCTAGCATCCCATCTCACACAATGGTCAACCAGTTCCTCTGGAGGGCCAACAACAGGGCAGAGAGGCTGAGGCCTTCCCCTGATAAGAACATCAGACGAGTCCTGCTGGATCAGACCAGTGAGGGCCCATCCAGTCCAGCATCCCATCTCACACACAGGGCAACCAGTTCCACTGGAGGACCAACAATAGGGCAGAGAGGCCGAGGCCTTCCCCTGATAAGGACCTCAGAGGAGCCCTGCTAGATCAGACCAGTGGTCCATCTAATCAGGCACTCCTCTGATATAATGGCCAGCCAGTTCCTCTGGAGGGCCAACAACAGGGCAGAGAGAAGAAGAAGAAGAGATTGAATTTATCCCCCGCCCTTCACTACCCAAAGAGTCTCAGAGTGGCTTACAAACTCCTTTCCCTCGCCTTCCCCACAATAGACACCCTGTGAGACCTTCCCCTAATAAGGACCTAAGAGGAGCCCTGCTAGATCAGACCAGTGGTCCATCTAATCAGGCACTCCTCTGATATAATGGCCAGCCAGTTCCTCTCAAGGTCCAACAAGGGAATGAGGCCTTCCCCTGATCAGGACATCAGAAGAGCCCAGCTGGGTCAGAGCAGTGAGGGTCCATCCAGTCCAGCCTCCCATCCCACACGGTGGCCAGCCGGTTCCTCCGGAGGTCCACCAGCAGGAGAGATAGTGGGGGGGGGATCAGGCCGGCTGATGGGCAGCAGCAGCACCCGAGAAACCCCCCAGAGAGCCACAGGAAGGCCAGACTGACTTGGAATCTCAGCCTGGCTGGGCTGGGAGGGAGGTGAGGTTGGACTGTTGGGTCTCTTCTTCTTCAGCAACAGGACCCCAAAGCTCCAGATGCTAATGTCAGGTGACCCTGATCTCGCCAGAAGGTGGCAAAGGGGTCTTGTGCCCCCGCAACTCCCAGGGTTCCCAGGTCTGGGTTGGAAAACACCCGGAGACTTTGGGGGTGGAGCCGGGAGAGGGCGGGGTTTGGGGAGGGGAGGGGCCTCGGCAGGGTCCAGTGTCACAGAGTCCAACCTCAAAAGCAGCCATTTCCTCCTCCAGGGGAGCTGATCTCTGTCAGCTGGAGGTCAGCTGTGAAAGCGGGAGATTCCCCAGGCCCCACCTGGAGGCTGGCAACCTTAGCAGCTCCAATGTGCTATGCGTTGGCTACACCCCTCAGAAGCCCTTTGGATGCCCTCCTGGGCTGTGGCTGCCCGTCCCCTGGCCCTCCTCCAAGGCGAAGTTCTCTCTCTCGTTCTGGGGCACCTCGGCTGCAGCTCCAGCGGCGCTCTTGACTCATGTGTGCCTATTAAGTAATTAAGCCTTGGCACCTAACCGGCAATTTTCTTATCTCTCCTTGCTTACTCTCGAGGGCCATTATTGGGAAACTGGTTTGCAGGAGAAGTTTCCTTTCTTGGCTGCAGCAAACTTTAAATTGACTGTCTCTGCTAATTTGAAGCCCCTCTCGGCAGAGATGAATGAGCCCAAACAAAGCGCCCAAGGCTGGTTGCACCAACCTTCGCTCACCGGTGGCTGGGGCCACGGGGAGCACGTTCTCCCCCCCCCACACGGGGGACGGGAGATTTCCAGCCTGGCAGGTGGCCACCGGCCCCGCGGCCTCAAGGGTCCCGCTGCCTTCTCCAGGGCCCTGTGCTTTAATGGGGTTGGGGGGAGAGGAGTTGGAGACCCCAGCAGCAGTGGCTCCCTCTGCATAGCGGGAGGACTGTCCAGGCCAACCAAAGCTCACTCTTCTGGCTTGCTACCAGCCCTTTTCAAAAATTTGGTGCTAAATGCTGGGGGATGAACAACAGAGTTTGCAATAGTGGGAAGGTTGCCAACTCCAAGCTGAGAAGTTCCTGGAGATTTTTTTGGGGGGGTGGAGCCTGAGGAGGATTTGGGGAGGGCCTCAGCATGGTACGATGCCCTAGAGCAGGGGTGTCAAACATGCGGCCCGGGGGCCGGATCAGGCCCCCAGGGGGCTTCTATCAGGCCCTTAGTGGAACTGACTGTCTTCTGCTGCTTCTTCCAGTTCTGCTGCTGCTGCATCATCGTAGGTTGGCAGCTTATAGATACACACCTGAACAGCACACTCGAGATTGCAACAGCACAGACATTTTGATGCAATAGTTCAGAGCAAGAGGGGTCAGTGATCAGACACTGTTAAGTAAGCAAAATATTGCCAAGAGTGCTATTGTTTTAAGCATGTTTTTATCTTAAGTAAAAAAAAACCCTTTGTGTTTCTGTCCTTTATAAAGTTTATATCTCCGCTACCTGGCATTACATTTTATGACACACACATGGCCCGGCCCAACAAGGTCTCATTTATGTCGGATCCGGCCCTCATAACAAACGAGTTCGACACCCCGGCCCTAGAGTCCAATCTTCAAAGCGGCCATTTTCTCCTCCAGGGGAGCTGATCTCTGTCAGCTGGAGGTCAGTTGTAAAAGCGGGAGATCCCCAGGCCCCACCTGGAGGCTGGCGACCCTAAGGTGGTCTACTGCACTGAGTCCTGGGCTCTCCCCAGAGTGGGCCACGCCCAAGCCGGTGGTCTGGCACAGAGCAAGGCATTCCCTTGTCCCCCTACACTGGGAAAAGAGGTGGGCTCGTGAAGGTTTTCAAGGAAGCATCGGCCTCTCCTCTTAGCAGTCGTATTTTTATAAGAGGCGCCAACTGGGTTGGGTAGGGGGGCAGCCCTGGAGCTCAGGCTGTTTCTCTTTGTTTTTCCAAGCCAGCTCTTCAACACTTTGACGATTCTCCGAAGGGCTTTTCTGGCTTCCTGTACAAATGGAGGAAATTATCATCCCATAAATGTTTTAAGAGCCAAACTGGTTCATTGCCGGGTTGCGTTCTTTGGGGCCCACAAGAGGGCCGGCATCCAAGTGCTTCTGCTGCAAAGCTCTCCTTCCTCTTGGGGCCGTGGAAGGCAACAGACAGATGACACGGAGGAGGGCCGGTCCCTGCGGGGCTAATGCTTGATGCCTTCCCGAGGCAGTCTGCGGTTGTGGGGAGGGGAAGGGAAAGGAGTTTGTAAGGGTGGAGTGTAATCCAATCTCCTCCTCCTCCTCCTCCTCCTCCTCCTCTTCTTCTTCTTGGTGGGGCTGAGAGAGCTCTGAGAGAACTGCTCATGAGAGAGCTCTGGCTTGCCCGAGGTCACTCAGCAGTTGCATGTGAAAAAGTGAGGAATCAAACCCAGTTCTCTAGATTAGAGTCCGCACACTTAACCACAACACCAAACTGGCTCTCAACTGGTGCAGTTGTGTCATGTGTTTCTCTCGTTGCAGGGGTGCAGGGGTGTCTGGCCAGGCCCCAAAGCCTGATGCTGATGCTGGCCACATGCAGAAAGGGAGGGGGTTGCAGTTGCAGGCGCAGGTTGCAGGCGCAGGCGCAGCATCCTGTCTCACTCTGTGGCCAACCAGTTCCTCTGGAGGGCCGACAACAAGGCACAGAGGCCGAAGCCTTCATAAGAAGATCAGAAGAGCCCTGCTGGATCAGACCAGTGAGGGCCCACCTAGTCCAGCATCCTGTCTCACTCTGTGGCCAACCAGTTCCTCTGGACAGCCAACAGCACAGCAGAGAGGCCGAGGCCTTCCCCTGATGTTGACTGCCTCTGAATGTGGAGGTTCCCCTTAGTCACCAAGGCTGGAAGCCACTGATAGACCTCTCCTTCATTGTGGGCACCAACATTTAAGAAGGATATAGACAAGTTCCGTTTCCGGTTTTGCCGAGAGTGGACGTCTGTAGCTGAGCTGCAGACCTGCTATATTCCTATTTGTCTTTTGGAGGGGGGGAATACTCAAACCCTCGAACTTTTCGCCTCGGAGGGGGGAAAAGAAAGCAAGGGGCTCTTGTTCCAGCTAAAGGGAAGATAGGCAACCTTCCCTGGTGCTGGGAAAACGCCTACAAGCGGGAGACAATAGGAACACCCGACGCTTGACGACGAGCATAGGACAAAACCAGAGGAAACGAAAAAGGAGTCACAACGCAGGGAGCTACAACCGAAGCTAAGTATCCAGAAAATACTACTTGGAAATTCACTTTGGTGTTAGTGGTGTGAAATAAGTCTAAAGTAATTAATTAACCCAAAATAATTAAAAAAAAAACCTGTGGTGAAAGGTAGGGGCAAGGTCCCTTTAAGCGGCCATAACTTTAGCTCACAGGTGAGACGAATTAGGAAAGCTGAAACGGGTTAGCCGGGTGAATTAACCGAAAGGGAAAAAAAACGGACCTTCCGAAATACCTTATGGTGTGAAGATAACACTTTGTTCCTCCTTAGATTGTGGCCGTGTGGAGAGAGAGTGGGGCCGTGCAGAGAGTGGGGCCGTGCGGAGAGAGCAGCGTGGGGCCGTGCAGAGAGTGGGAGCCGTGCTGAGAGAGCGGCGGCGGACCGGAGCGACGCGGAAAAGGACGGGGAGAGCTGAACGTGCGACGTCAGAGTTCTGGGAGTTTTCCGGGTGTGCGCATAGCGGAGACGTCACTGGAGGCGTGGAGGTCGAGGTCGTGCCGAGCAGAGCCGAATACAAGCGAGTGGAGCCGTGCCGAGGGGAATCGATTGGAGTCGAGTACAGTCGTGGGAGGGGCCGATTGGAGTGCAGACAAGCGGAGCTGTCTGATATTGAAAGGAAGTGTGCCGAGATTAAAGTGACGTTCGGGCAGAAGGAACAGGAAAAGAGGGACAGATTAAAGTGACAGTAATTAAAGTGACAGTAAACAGCAAGACTTGAATGTAAAGGATCGAAGGAAAAGCTGAAGGAGGGAACTGTGAATCATAGAACAGTTGCCAGAGAAGCCCTACTTAGAGACACTTGCTAGAATTTGTAAACTATTCTTGTAAAAATTTAAAGGGACAGTGTGAGCTAAATCTGAATGTGAGCAACTAGGGTACAAAAGGGGGAGATATAAAAGTTAGATAAAAGTTAGATAAAAGTTAGTGGATCAAATACTGGACTAACAACTGAGTTTCAAAACTAAAAAAAAATAATTTTTTTTTTAACAACAAAGCGACAAAGAATACAGAGATTATAAGGTAAATAAAGACTGTATAAAGTTAATTAGACATTACTAAGAGAGCCAGGTGATAGAGGGCAACTATAATAACTTTGCAAATTACAATAAATGGCCACTGGAGGAAGTGGATCAAGAAAAAGCTCGCTAACATCCCCTGGTCAAGCTGGTAGCCAAACACAACTCAAATTTGGCATGATGAGCTCTGGACAGGCACAGAGTAAGGAAACGAAAAATTTAATTAAGGAGGTTGTGGAACAAACAACTAAACATATTATTGAAAACGCTCTGCCAGCATTATTGAAAAAAGAGATTGAACCGTTACAGATGCAAATTACTGAAATGAGAAAACAGGAGTTAGAACCTATCCAAAAATCAATCATTGAAATATCGCAACAAATGAAAGCAGATATGGAGGAAATTAAAAAGCAAATTCAGGAAAATAAACAAGAAATATTGAAAGTAGCGGCGGACAATGCAGACATAAATGATAAAGTTCAAGACTTAGACCAAGAGGTCTATGACCTAAAATGTACCGCAGGCAAATTGGAGGAAACCCTGATGAACCTAGAGCTGGATAAAGCAGCGATGATAATTAGATGCCAAAATGTGCCAGAAAGCATAGAAAAAATTTTGAAAGAAGAACTGATTCAAAATATTTCTCAGCAATTGAAAGTGGGAACTTATGAAGAAATAGAAAGAGAAATAGAAGTGATCTACAGAAAGAACACTATTTTCAATAAAAGGCAAAAGATTTAAGATAGATTCAGTATTTAAAGTACAAAACTTTCTGGAAAACTATGGAGAAGATCTGGGATGGGAAGGTGAACGAGAAGAAGATAGTGAAAAAGCAAGTGAAACAGGAGATGAGGAGGCAGGAGAAGCTAAGGGAAATCAAGAGCAAGAAAAGGAAAGGAAAACAACACAACAAAGGAGAAGAGCTTATCCGGCACCTTCCCACGTTATCACAAGATATAGAGCTAACCTAAAGAAATTAAACACTCAATATGGAAAGAAGTAGAAAGATGAACATCCTATCAATAAATGTGAACGGCTTAAATAGTCCCCAGAAACGTAGACGAATCTACCAACAAATAAATAAATTGAAAGCAAGTATTGTCTGTATACAAGAAACTCATATAAGAGAAGAAGACAATAAATACTTAAACTCAAAAAAAACAGGAAAATTATTCTACGCAGCCGATAAAAAGAAAAAGAAAAAAGGAGTAGCGATATACGCTAAAGAAGAACTAGGTCCGGAAATGGCCTTTGCATCGTCAGATGGAAGAATTGTAGCAATAACAATTAATAGAAATAATAAGAAACTGATGATAATAAACATCTATGCGCCTAATCAAAATCAAGAAAAATTCTATATGTCCTTAAAAGAAACAATAGCACTACAAACTTTCGATGAACTGTGTCTTGTTGGTGATTTCAATGCAGTCTTTGAAACAAAATTAGATAGAAAAAACACTGGGAAGAACAAGAGATGGGGTAATGTCCTACCAAAGGCCTTCTTGGAATTAGTGGATGAACAGAATTTGGTAGATGTCTGGAGAGTAAGGAACTTGGAAAAAAAAGATTTCACCTTCTACTCAAATAGTCACAAATCATGGTCTAGAATCGATATGATGTGGTCATCAATAGTATTACTTAATGAAGTCGAAGAGATAGAAATACTCCCAGCGACCTTTGCTGACCATAACCCCGTCCTAATGGAAATGCGTGAAACTCAAAAGAAATCGAGATGGTACTTAAATAAAAAACTGATAAACAAAGAAAGATTTGTGGAAAAAACAAAAAATGAAATAAAGGAATTTTTTGAAAATAATAATCGACCTGAAATATCACCCCTAACGATCTGGGATACATTCAAGGCATATTTAAGAGGAATATTTATAAAGGAAGAAGCATGGGTGCAAAAACAACGTAAAAACGAATATAACTCTTTGATAATGCAAATAAAACATGAAGAAGATAGATTGAAAAAGGGGAAAAACGAAGACCAAATTAAAATGAAACTTAAACTGCTTCAGCACCGATTAAACCTTATCCTGACGCAAGAAGTAGCCAGAAAGCTGGAATATACGAAGCAATACTTCTTTGAGAACGCGAATAAGCCGACCAGATGGCTGGCTTACAGGATAAAGAAGGAAAAAGTTAAAAAAATCATAACCGTGCTCAGAGATGAGAACCAAATAGAAAAAAATAATACTGTAGAACTGAAAACTATAATCGAAAATTTCTATGGGAAACTATACCAACAAGAGCGTTTAAACCCCCAAAAAACAAAGCAGTATCTAGAAAGATGGAATATTAAGAAATTTGATATAAAACAGAAAAAGAGATGTTAAATAGCCCAATAACACTTGCCGAGATATCAGAAGCGATACGAAAACAAAAGAAGAATAAGACTCCAGGTCCGGATAACATCCCAGCTGAAGTATATCAGAAATTTGAAGAACAAATATTAACAACATTTAAAGAAGTACTATGGGAAATTGTACATGGAGGAAACATGCCGCAGACATGGAATGAAGCCCTGATCACGTTAATTCATAAAACAAATACAGATGCAAAGGAAGTTAAGAACTACCGCCCTATATCTTTACTTAATGTGGACTATAAAATATATGCAACTATAATAGCCACAAGACTAAAAAAAGTCCTAGTTGAAATAATACATAGAGATCAGCAAGGATTTTTGCCCAACAGACAAATGAAAAGTAACTTAAGAACAATTATGAATATATTGGAATATTACGAACTACACCCAGGTGACCAGTTAGCTCTAATTTTCTTGGATGCCGAAAAGGCTTTTGATAGAGTCTCATGGGATTTTATGCTACAGAAACTAGCCAAGTGGGAATGTGGAGAAAACTTCTACGCGATGATAAGAGCGATATACTCCAAACAGTTTGCTAAAGTGATAGTAAATGGTGACACGACACAATACATTCCAATACATGACATTACCTTTTAGAGCTCTCCAAAAACTAGTCAGACTTTTGGCAGGTTGCTTTTCTCTCTCTGGTACTAAAGGTATGCCTGTCAGTAAATGTTTACCTGTCAAGTCCTGTCAAACTGAGAAAAGTTGAATTTTTAAACAGGCATGTTTTGTGGCAATCGCAGCATTGTTGTTAAGGCAAACTCAGCAAAGAATCTATCCTTATTGTTTTTGGCACAAAATATTCCGATTCTGAGAAATATGAAGATATTTAATGAAATGGATAAGATATGCAGAAAATTTGTTTGGGCAAATAAGACCCCACGGATTAAATGGAAGGTTTTACAAGACCGAAAAGAACAAGGGGGTGTGAAACTCCCAAATTGGAAGCTCTATTATTCCGCAGCAGCAATGACGTGGATAAAGGAATGGATTACTCTAGAAAACAAGAGATTGTTGACATTAGAAGGTTTTGATTTGGACATGGGATGGCATGCATATATAGGCTATGATAAAGATAAAATACATAAGAAGTTTAACCAGCATACTGTTAGAGGTGCATTAAATAAAATCTGGCAAGAGATTAAAGTTAAATACTATCTCAAAACCCCCAGATGGCTTTCCCCACTAGAAGCCTTTATAAAACCACCCCTAACGAAAAACACAGAGCTTTTAACATATGAAACCTTATTAGATGAAAAGGGTAAACTAAAGACGCAAGAGGCTCTTGAGAAACAAGATATAAAATTATCGTGGTGGGAAAATATGCAATTGAGGTCGTCCTTTGAGAAAGATGAAAAGAAAGGAATATACTGTGAAAAAAATGACTTAGATAAGCTATGGCTATCGACAAATGACAAACTAATTCAAAAACTCTATAATATGTTCCTAATTAACTATGAGCTTGATGAAGAGGTAAAATGTACTATGATTGCTTGGATGCAAGATGTAGGTTACACTATAGAAGACTGGTCTAAGATTTGGATTGCTGCAAAACAGCTACGCGCAATTCCATACAAGGAAAATATATTTAAAATGTATCACCGGTGGCACTGGTCCCCGGATAAAATAGCTAAATGTTACCCGAATGTATCTAAAAATTGCTGGAAATGTAAAAATAATGTAGGCACCTTCTATCACATGTGGTGGAGGTGCCAAAAGTCTCAGCGATTCTGGCAGAGGGTACGTAAGATACTAGCAGATATGTACAAAGTAGAACTGCCTTTTAGACCAGAAATATTTTTGTTAAACATATTGCCAGATACGTTGAAAAACGAACAAAAGTATTCTATGGGATTTATTATTACTGCAGCACGGATTACATTTGCCAAAAATTGGAAACTTGAAAGGATACCATCACAAAATGAATTGATAACCAAAGTTCAGGAAGTAGTTGAAATAGACAAACTGACCACAATCTTAGAGAATAAAGATATGGACGTATTTCATAGTAGATGGGAAATGTTTTATAAGTGGATAAAAGATAACAATGTATGAGTTATTTGACTCTGATAGTTGAAACTGTTTGAATTATCATGAATGCATGATGTAATGCATAAAAAACTGTAATAAATAAATATTACAAAAAAAAAAAAAAGAAGGATATAGACAAGCTGGAATGTGTCCAGAGGAGGGCAACGAAGATGGTGAGGGGTCTGGGGACCAAGTCCTATGAGGAAAGGTTGAAGGAGCTGTGTTTAGCTTGGAGAGAACTGAGAGGTGATATAGAGGATGGTACAGAGTTGTTTTCTATTGCCCCAGAAAGTCAGAAAAAAACCAACGGGTTGAAATTAAATCAGAAGAGTTTTTGGCTAAATATTAGGAAGAACTTCTGGACAGTTAGAGTGGTTCCTTAGCGGAACGGGCTTCCTCAGGAGGTGGTGGGCTCTCCTTCTTTAGAGGTTTTCAAACAGAGGCTAGATGGCCATCTGACAGCAATGCGGATTCTGTGAGCTTAGGCAGATCATGAGAGGGAGGGCAGGAAGGGTTGTGATATATTTAGCCTAAGCCTTTCCTCTAGCTGTACCTAGAACGGGTTGAGCTTGCTTCTCTAGAACAATAGCTCGCCTGGATCCAGGAACTAACAAATAAATAAGCAATGTAATGTAAATAGCCTATTACTGGGAGTGTGTGTGTGTTAGGTGTGGTATTTTGCATGCTTATAAGCAGGGCTCCAGCCCTGCTAGCTTGTCTGGTAGTTTGCTGAAATCACCTAATAAACCAGAGCTGATCACTGCAATGCATCTAGAACCCAGTATTTAACATTGGCGATGAAGATGTGGCCGACCTTTCTGCACTTCCTGCACGTGGCATCCCAGAACCGGCAGGGCCTCCGCTCGTGGGGCTCCCTACAGCTGGCTCATGTTGTCGATGTGGCAGTGTTGACGACGCGTGGTGGTGCAGATGGGCTAGCGTTGTGGCGTGTGGGATGCTGGAGTTGCAGGACCTCTTCGTCTTCCTCCTCGGGTGTGTCCATGTGGTGGGCCGTGGTGGTAGGCCTCTGCGATGATGATGGGCGTTTCACTTGCCGTACCTCAGTGGTGAACTGTTCAGTGGCCTCCGCGACGAGGGCCACTCCCATGGCCTCCTTGAATTTGGGACTGCCCTTGGTGAGGAGCTTACGTTGAATCTGCTCATCCCTCAGGCCGCAGACCAGCCGGTCACGAAGCACATCCTCGAGATTGTGGAAGTTGCAGTGCCGGGTGATCCCTTGGAGAGCTGTGGTGAAGGCTGTGATTGATTAGTTTGCAGCCTGGTTCCTTGTGTGGAACGTGTGGCGGATGGTGATGACAGATGGTTTTAGAGAGAAGTGCTCCTTTAGACGATCTAAAATCGCCTTGTACTCTGTGTCCTTTAGCTCCATGAGAGCGACCAGCGAACGGGCTATCTCGAAGGTTGAGCAGCTGCAGACTCAGAAGAAGGTGGCACGCTTCTTTGCTGCTGCCTCGAGAAAGAACTCGAACTGGCAGTGGTAGGACTCCCAGTCTTTCATGGCGGTGTCGAATGCGTCAAAGTGTCCTGGAGCAGCAGCCATGGTCCCGGGAGCGATGCGATGTGCGTGGCACTGGAACTCGGTGCGCGGCGCTGGGCTGGTGGGCGCCGGGCTGGCTCAACAGGATCACAGCTTCATCTCCAATGCTAAATACTGGGTTCTTGATGCATTGCAGAGATCAGCTCTGGTTTATTAGGTGATTTCAGCAAACTACCAGATAAGCTAGCAGGGCTGGAGCCCTGCTTATAAGCATACAAAACCCCACACCCAACACACACACACTCCCAGTGATAGGCTATTTACTTTACACTGCTTATGTTAGTTCCTGGATCCAGGCAAGCTGTTGTTCTAGAGAAGGAAGCTCAGCCTGTTCTAGGTACAGCTAGAAGAAAGGCTTAGGCTCAATACATGTTGCCTCAGTGCTTAGTTCTCATGGCCCTTTCTCACATGCCCAGGGAAATGCTGATTGCCACTTTGTGGCCAGGAAGCAATTTTCCTCCAGGCCAGTTTGGCTGGAGATCCTAGAGGTTTTTTGTTATCTTCTGGGCATGGAGCAGGGGTCACTGCGGGTGTGGAGGGGGAGGTATTTGTGAATTTCCTGTCTTGTGCAGGGACTAGATGACCCCGGAGGTCCCTTCCAATTCTATGATTCTAACTCTGGAATGTCCACATACACTGTGTCACATACACTGTGTACATTCCCATTCCCTATACACAGTATTGCTTTCCCATCCCCCATGGTACGAACTCTAATGGAAGTGGAAGGTATTCTCCCTGGTGTCAGAGTCCTGCAGCAATCAGTTCTCAGCAACGTTCCTTCAGAAAGGTTCAAGTTTATTGAGACAGTAAAGGCAGGACATCTGTCCATACACTCTGTGTCAGAACTGATTGCAAGCACACAAAACGGGGAGTTATACAAAATTGAAAGGGGTCCCCCTGGTGGGTCGGAGCCAATCAGGGAATAAGCTACAGCCCACCTAAGCTAACGGGTTTGCATTCCCAGCGAAAGCAACAACAAGGTACCAAGGTCACCGGCCTAAGCTAGCAGATAAGGCGAGACAGGAAGAAAGAAAGCCAAGATTCCACCACAGAAACCGACTATCCATCGGCTCCCCCCCCCGAGCTATGACACCTGGCTATGTTGTCTAGGAATGAGATTGTCCTCTCTATGGTGTGACACTCTGGGAGAGGAGGAAAAGCATTGGAGAGCCCAGAGTCTTCAAATCCCCACAGAGGGCTGGATTTTTGCTGCTCTGTCTTCCATAAGAACATAAGAGAAGCCAATGTTGGATCAGGCCAATGGCCCATCCAATCGTGGCCAAAAATACCAGGTGAACATAAGAACATAAGAGAACATAAGAGAGACGCCAATGTTGGATCAGGCCAAAGGCCCATCCACTCCAACACTCTGTGTCTCACAGTGGCCAGAAATACCAGTGCCATCAGGAGATCCAGCAGTGGGGCCAGGACACTAGAAGCCCTCCCACTGTTGACCCCCCCAAGCGCCAAGAAGACAGAGCATCACTTGCTCCAGACCTAGAGTTCCTATCTATACCTTGTGGCTAATAGCCACTGATGGACCTCTGCTCCAGATGTTTATCCAGTTCCCTCTTGAAGCTGTCCATGCTTGTAGCCGCTACCACCTCGTGTGGCAGTGAATTCCATGTGTTAATCACTCTTTGGGTGAAGAAGGACTTCCTTTTATCCGTTCTAACCCGACCACTCAGCAATTTCATTGAGTGCCCACGAGTTCTTGTATTGGGAAAGGGAGAAAAGGACTTCTTTCTCTACCTGCTCTTTCCCATGTATAATCTTATAAACCTCAATCATGTAACCCCTCAGCTGTCGTCTCTCCAAGCTAAAGAGCCCCAAGCGCTTTAACCTTTCCTCATAGAGAAAGTGTTCCAACCCTTTTATCATTATAGTTGCCCCTTTCTGCACTTTCCCCAATGCTATAATATCCTTTTTGAGGTGTGGTGACCAGAACTGTACACAGTATTCCAAATGAGGTCGCATCATTGATTTATACAGGGGCGTTATGATGCTGACTGATTTTTTTCAATTCCCTTCCTAATAATCCCCAGCATAGCGTTGGCCTTCTTTATTGCAGTCACACACTGTCTCGACATTTTCAGTGAGTTGACAGGAGTGTGCTCATGAAAGGAAAGCCAGGACTTGTTCCATTAAAACAGATCAAGATGGGTCACAGTGTTGGTCTGTCTGTAGCAGCAGAGGGAGCAAAACTCCAGAAGCACCTGAAAGACTCACAAAATGCGTGGCAGGGGAGGAGCTTCCGTGAGTCACACGGCTCCCTTCTCCAGTTATTTCAGATACTTCACGAAATCTCCCTTCCTGCCACAAATTTTGTCAGCCTTTAAGAGGCTCCTGGACTCCTGCTCTTTTCTACTGTTCCATTGAAACGCCTGTTTGTGCGAACCTTCAGATTAAAGAATGCATTCGAAACATGACTTTGCCTCCTAGCAATGATCAGTTTTTGTGTGAGCGTAAGAGAATTGGCGGAGCTGCGGTGGCTCAAGGGGTTAAGATGCTGAGCTGCAGGCTGTGGAAGGTCGGTAGTTCAGCAGTTCAAGACCCGAGTGTGCTGCGTGACGGAGTGAACTCCCGTCTCTAGTTCCAGCTCCTGCCAACCTAGCCATTCAAAAGCAAGAAATTGCAAGTAGATAAATTGGTACCGCTTCGGTGGGAAGGTCACAGCGTTCCGTGAGCCTTGGCATTTAGTCATGCCGGCCATATGACCACGGAAACGTCTTCGGACAGCGCTGGCTCTTCGGCTTTGAAACGGAGATGAGCACCGCAACCCTAGAGTCGGACTCGACTGGCTTTCAAGCAAGGGAGACCTTGACCTTTACCTTTAAGAGAATTGGGCAGGAGGTGAAATCCTGATATTTAAATTTCCTCCCTATGGTCTGAAGCATTTTGACCTGCAAAACGAATTCCCCAGGAATCATCTTCTTCCTGAGTGACTCAAGGGTCCCGGTCACACGGGCCGGATATCGTGCGGGGGGGGGGGAGCGTGGCTGTTTGCCCCGAAGCAAAGTATCGTGCGGTAGCCCAATCATATGTCCCGTCAAGGTCCTGTGGTTAGGTCGTTAAGTGCCAATCACACGGCTATCTTGCAGCGTGGCAAAGAAGCGGCGCGGCGCAATCACACCAGTAATTGTTAGGCGCTGCTTCCGTGGCAAACGGGATTTTTTTCCTCACTGACGTTTGCGCATGACTGTGCGCATCCTGTGGAGACTTACAAAACCCCCACATCCAGTGTGCGACGGGACATGGACGGGCGCCGGATGCCACGGGATTCCAGCAGAAACGTGATCAGACGCCTGCCCTTGCCCCGCATTTTCCAGAAACTAGTACATCATATGTGGTGGTTTTTTACTCCGCATCTTTGGCAACAAGCCGCAGGTTAGCCACGGGTGAACTACGCTTCCCAGATGTTGCGGTGTGATCGCGCCCAGAAAATCCGCCTATCATCCATGTCTTCAGCGTGGCAACTTCTCTGTGTGAACGGGGCCAAGGTGAAGCATTTTGTTTCATAAAACTCCTCCTCCCAGATTCTCAGTGCAATGAAACCCTGTGAAAGAACCATTGCAAGACACGGGGAGCGGATGGAGACACAGGCAGGCCCCTTATGGAACAGTTGACTTGCATGATTTGTTTCCCACACCAGCCTTGACTCCTGTTATCTGCCTACATTAAGCAGCTTTCATAAACCACTTTTATATAGAGTTTGCTGCTTTACGATGCCTTTTGCTGAAAATGTCAGCTCCTCAGCTTCCCCTCTCTTTCATCAGATGCCCCTCCCTCCCTCCCACCCCTTTCCTTCCTTCCTTCCTCCCTCCTGCCTCTCTCTCTCTCTCTCTCTCTCTCTCTTTCTTTCTTTCTTTCTTTCTTTCTTTCTTTCTTTCTTTCTTTCTTTCTTTCTTTCTTTCTTTCTTTCTTTCTTCTCTCCCTCCCACT
>NW_015168137.1:151478-153784 GCF_001447785.1 Gekko japonicus | reverse complement strand
CCTTCCTTCCTTCCTTCCTTCCTTCCTTCCTTCCTTCCTTCCTTCCTTCCTTCCTTCCTGTCCAGTATTCCAGAAAGCGGCGGCCTCCTTCGCCTCGTTGCCCTTCTGTGAGGGTTCCAAAATCTCCTGGAGGCCTCGTCAAAGGCAGTCTTTGATGATCCACTGAGACATGGCGTGCGCAGCGACGGCCCCGGCCTGCCTCGGGAAGGAAATCCGCTCGGGCCGTTGCGTGTGTCAGAATCTTTGCCCCGTGATGGATGAGGCGTCTTAAACGGAAAGCTGTCTGGGAAGTAATGAAAACGGATCGCCAGGGGTGATTTCTCTAATTGGGAGCGATTGTTTGGTGACGGCCAAGGTTAGCTGCTACATAGCGAGTGGGAAGCTGATGAATGGGCCGCCCCTGGCTGATTCTCCGCAGGACAGAAAGCGGTCCCGGATGCAGGGGGTGGCCAGAGTTGTGGGTTGGGATCCTTCCTCCCAGCAAAAACACGATTGTTGTGTTGGGAGGGGTACCTTAAACTCCTTCCCCCCCCCAACATTTTGCTTCTCAGCTTTCTGTAGGGCCACTTGGCTGCCATGTTTACAGCCGCTGTGAAGCCCATTGGGGGACTTGAAGCTGCCTTCTACCATTAAGGCCAGTATTGTCTGCTCAGACTGGCGGTGACTCTCCAGGGTCTCAGGCAGAGGTCTTTCCCGTCAGTTCTGGTCACCACACCTCAAAAAGGATATTATAGCTTTGGGGAAAGTGCAGAAAAGGGCAACTCGAATGATAAAAGGGTTGGAACACTTTCCCTATGAGGAAAGGTTAAGGCGCTTGGGGCTCTTTAGCTTGGAGAAACGACGACTGAGGGGTGACATGATTGAGGTTTATAAGATTATGCATGGGAAAGAGCAGGTAGAGAAAGAGGTACTTTTCTCCCTGTATAGAAATATTGATTTCTATAGGCCTCATTTCCCCCTTGGAATGTTCTATAGGCTTCATGTTTCCCCCTTGGAATGTATTTTGCTGACCCCCTGTTGTTTTGATTTCCTCTTGAAGCCAGATGGCTGGCCATTTGGTCAATAGCCTGCCATAAACCACATACCTTCACACCTACATGTGAAGAAGCTAGGCCAGCATGCTCGAACGTACGCAATGAGAATTGGGGTTGGGGTGGAGACCACAACTGCAGGTGTGGCCTCCAAGACAACTGACCATTCAGAAGTTGTTCCCGTGGTAACCCTGGATTTGGGCACACCCAGGTCTCCTTCAATTGGCTCCTGGCCAGAGCTGGTTAGAAGACTGAATTGCAGTATAATTGTTTAAACCCAATGGGAGATTGTCTCTTGCTCTCTCTCTGTTCTGGTTGCATTTTGGAAGGACACTGAAATGCTGTTGTCTTGTCATGTGCTCTTTGGGAGAGACAAAGGGTTGCTTTGGAGCTGAGCACATGGCTGGAACCTTGTACAAAGATGGGACCTAATTCTGGGCTATGGATCATCCTGGTAACTATGCAGATCTCTAATGTTTAGTTAGGGCCAAGGGCCATAAGCTTTCTTGTTTTCAGTACTTCCTGTAGTCTGTGTTGAGTTCTGTGCTAAAATAAACTTCTCTTGGTTTTCTAATGTGTCTTGATTGATTGTGGTAACGGACTTCAAGCCTAAACTCCTGTGCCTAGCTGGCTGCACGCTACCATTGAGCCTTAAGAGTGCATCTCTCAGGAGGTGCTAGAGTGGGAATCCAGAGAGGGTAGTCTACCTCCCTGGGTATTGTTGTTAATGTACTGTAAACGTATAGGAGTTTTCCCTCATTCCTAGACAGGCATGGGGGCAGAATCCTAGACACTCCCTTTCTCACAAGACAAGAACTCGTGGGCACTCCATGAAATTGCTGAGCGGTTGGGTTAGAATGGATAAGAGGAAGTACTTCTTCACCCAAAGAGTGATTAACACTTGGAATTCACTGCCACAGGAAGTGGTGGCGGCTACAAGCATGGACGGTTTCAAGAGGGAATTAGGTAAGCATATGGAGCAGAGGTCCATCAGTGGCTATTAGCCACAAGGTATAGATAGGGACTCTGGGGCAAGTGATGCTCTGTCTTCTTGGTGCTTGGGGGGGGCAACAGTGGGAGGGCTTCTAATGTCCTGGCCCCACTGGTGGACCTCCTGATGGCTCCTGGTATTTCTGGCCGTTGTGTGACACAGAGTGTTGGACTGGATGGGCCTTTGGCCTGATCCAACATTGGTGTCTCTTATGTTCTTATGTTCAAATGAAAGCAGTGGGCTTCCCAGGAGCAGTGCTGGGAAGAAGAAGAAGAAGAAGAAGA
>NW_015168137.1:147658-151162 GCF_001447785.1 Gekko japonicus | reverse complement strand
GAAGAAGAAGAAGAAGAAGAAGAAGAAGAAGAAGAAGAAGAAGAAGAAGAAGAAGAAGAAGAAGAAGAAGAAGAAGAAGAAGAAGAAGAAGAAGAAGAAGAGATTGGGTTTATACCCCGCCCTTCACTTGGAGTCTCAGAGTGGCTTACAAACTCCTTTCCCTTCCCCTCCCCACAACAGATACCCTGTGAGGCAGGCGGGTGTGAGAGCTCTTGACAGAAAGGTCACCCAGCAGCTGCAAGTGGAGGAGTGGGGAATCAAACCTGGTTCTCCCAGATTAGAGTCCGCGCAGTTCACCACTACACCAAACTGGCTCTTGTAATTCCCGGAGCTCCCCAAGTCCCGCCTGGATGTTGGAAATTCTACGAATTACTCTGCAGGCAAAGCTCTGGGCCTCTCATGACAGGTGGTGAGGCACGAGGAAAGAGAGAAGGATGTCAGGGCTCCAGCTGGTGTTCTCCCCTGTTCTTCTTGTGAGAGGGGAAAGGCCTCAAAGAAAGAGAAGACTGCTTCAGATGGACTGAGAGGCTGCAGAAAGGGTGTCAGAGAGGTGTTCAGTGTCTAAGACCACAGCCTGAGCTAGAAGAAGAAGAAGAAGATTGGATTTATTCCCTGCCCTTCACTCAGAGTCTCAGAGCAGCTTACAAACTCCTTCCCCTTCCCCTCCCCACGACAGATACCCTCTGAGGTAGGTGGGGCTGAGAGACCTCTGACAGAAATTGCTCTTTTTTTCAAGGACGGCTCTGACAGAACTTGTGAATGACTCAAGGTCACCCAGCCAGGTGCAAGTGGAGGAGTGGGGAATCAAACCCGGTTCTCTCAGATTAGAGTCCGCACACTTAACCACGACACCAAACTGGCAAGCAGGTGGGCACCGCTGATCTTGTTTCGGCTTCCTTCTTCCAGGCCCCTCGGCCTGCCTCAGCCCTTTCCAGAGGCTAGAGACTGAAACGCCCAGGCCTTTGGTTGGCTGGGATGCAGGGGGGGTACAGGTTTGCCAGCTCTGGGTTGGGGAATTCTTGAATGTTTGGGGGTGGAGCCGGGGGACGGCGGGGTTTGGGGGAGAGAGCTCCATAGACTGTAGCGATAGAAAAGAGCCAGAGTCCAGGAGCACCTTAAAGACTAACAACATTTGTGGCAGGGGAGGAGCCATCGTGAGTCACGGCTCACTTCTTCAGATGCACATGGAGGGTGGAGTGATTTCTGATGCCAAATGACAGTAGCAGGTGAATGATAACAGCAGGCATGATTAGATTAGGAGTGATATGCAGAGGGCAGGAATGGAGAAATCAGCACTGGTAATGAGGCAGGGAACCTAGGTCTTGATTCAGTCCAGGGGGGTGCATTGTCTTGAGCTTCATTATCAGTGTTGATTCAGCAGTCTCTCTCTTTCTAATCTCCCCTTGAAATTCCCTTGTAAGAGAACTGCTACTCTTAGGTCAGCAATCGCGTGTCACGGAAGGTTAAAATGTTCTCCCACTGTTTTTGGAATGTTGTGGTTTCTGATATCAGACTGATGTCCATTAATTCTTTGTTGAAGGGCCAAATTCTGTCCGGGAGACAGCTGAGGCAGTGCTGTGGGATTTGTCCCTACATGAAAGACACCATATGTTGCCCCCCCAAAGTGCATGCAGAATCCACCATCCCTTAACCGTTTGTGTAAACGGGCCCATTGATAACTGTGAGGGGGGGGATTAAAGGCCCCCACACTGGAGGGGAGTGTGGCCCGTTGTCACTAAGTGACAGCTGTGCTGAACCCTCTTGTCCCAGAGTGTGGGGAGGGGGGGCTCTGAGGAGGGCAGCCAGGAGACGCAGGACTGAGAAGGCAGCGCGGAGAGTCTCCTGTGCCCCCACCCAATGGGACCATTAAAGGCTGGAGGGAAGCCCTCTCCCCCCAAGTGCTGGGGCTTATCTCTCCTTCCAGACGTCTCAGACGGCTCCTTCTTGGAATTCAAAAGGTCAGGGGAGATTCAGGGGCGGGGCAAATTTGAGAGGGGGCATAACCCCCCCTGGGCCCCACAGTAATCTCTGTGGAATTCACTGCCACAGGAGGTGGCGGCGGCTACAAGCATGGCCAGCTTCAAGGGGGAATTAGATGAACATCTGGAGCAGAGGTCCATCCGTGGCTATTAGCCACAAGGTACAGATAGGAGCTCTTGGTCTGGGGCAAGGGATGCTCTGTCTTCTTGGTGCTTGGGGGGGGCGGGCAACAGTGGGAGGGCTCCTGGTGTCCTGGCCCCACTGCTGGACCTCCTGATGGCACCTGGTATTTCTGGCCACTGTGTGACACAGAGTGTTGTACTGGATGGGCCACTGGCCTGATCCATCACTGGCTTCTCTTATGTTCTTATGTTAAGAGCAGAGGTCCATCAGTGGCTAGTAGCCACAAGGTATATATAGGAAATCTCGGTCTGGGGCAAGAGATGCTCAGTATTCTTGGTGCTTGGGGGGGTCATCAGTGGGAGGACTTCTGGTGTCCTGGCCACACTGCTGGACCTCCTGATGGCCCCTGGTGTTTTTGGCCACTGTGTGACACAGAGTGTTGGACTGGATGGGCCATTGGCCTGATCCAGCATTGGCTTCTCTTATGTTCTTATGAGAAACATATGGAGCAGAGGTCCACCAGTGGCTGTTAGCCACAAGATATAGATAGGAACTCTCAGTCTGGGGCAAGGGATGCTCAGTATTCTTGGTGCTTGGGGGGGCAGCAGTGGGAGGGCTTCTAGCATCCTGGCCCCACTGCTGGACCTCTGTCAGCAAGCTGCCATGGTGTTCTGTGTGACTTCTGATTGTACATATGTGACCCCTGTCCCTGCCAGCTGGCCTATGTGTTTTCCCTGCTGTAATGCCAAAGTAAAACAACTGGAGGATGTGAGGGGGAGAGTATGCTTCGCTGCTAGCTTCTTACTTATCAAGCCTGTGAACTGCACCTGTGTTATGTCTACTGTTCGCCTGGTTCCCAGGACCTGAGCAAGCAACCGTTTTCTCCTGCCCGCCAGCGGGAACGTTATCCATTGGTTGTGTATCTAACTTGAATCCCTTTATCATGTCTGCCCTAACTGCTTGTACTCAGTTCTAACAAGGAACGTGTTTGAGTATCTTTCCAATGCTTTGAAATAAACTTTACTTTCTTTGAAACGTGGATTTATTCTCGATGCTTGGGGATCCAACATATTGTTAGAACTCCTTTTCTCCTATCGTCCCGATTCTGGCGAGACCATGAGCGGGTCTGAGGGAAACCTACCTACCACGGAGGGGGACACAGGATCGGTCCCAACTACCTCCGCACCTTTGATTGTTACAACTACCGCACCAGGGGAAGGTGCTGTGGGGGGAGCGATTCCCCGACTGCCTGCCTACCTGTCTTGGCCGCCTCCAACCCCTTCGAATTGGGGTGCGCGGAAGACACCAGCACAGGATGATTGGGCTTTGTACAACACCCAAGGCACCAGGGAGGTGTACTCCCGTCGAGGCAGTGGGCTTCGAGAAAGTCTTTTTGACAAA